>NC_141340.1:14635000-14685000 GCF_037954235.1 Aulostomus chinensis
AAAAAGGGAGTGGCAGAAAGCAATGAAGGAAAAGAAGAAACACAGCCTGACACACATACCATTGGATAAGGCCTGCTGAAGCTCTGAGTCTGATATCACCCCACTCCTGTCCTTGTCCACCCTGGGGAGGAAAACACAGATTAGATATATTAACCACTTCACACACTCCAACACAAATCGCACAGGGGCACCAGCAGCACTCGCCAGCTGAAACTTTATCCTCCTGTGCACGCGCTACTACATCAACAGTCCGCTGAGAATGAATGGAGCACTATCATCAGAACACACAAGGCATCTTGTATGCTCGCAGCTCCCCTGAGGCCTGCCACACCGGCTGGGAATGTACGAGTGTGTTGATCCTGAGACAGCAAAGCGAAACTGAATGTTGGCAACCAGACAAATTCCTTCAAGCGCTTTCAAGAAGGTCCATTTGCAAGAATCTCCGTGTCACTTTTTCTCTTCCAATAGGTAAAAATAAATCTAAAATTGCAGGTCATGCAGTTTTGATTTTCCCCCGACTTGCTGAAAAACCATTAACCCTGCTGCTCCCCAGAAAGAATTAATTTTTACAAATACGTTTAATACATTTTCTGTGATTTTTCTACACCATTGACTGAAATTCTCATGACCATAAATCCACAAAAATGTTTTTGTTCAAGTTTTAATGATAAAGAAGAGACATCCATGACAATATTTACCTGTGTGCACTTCATTGACATGACAAGCTCTGTGGTTGGATACAGCATAAACATGTATTCAAGTATATCAATATCAATATTTTGGTCAAACAATATATTATTATTATAGCATAATATGAAGTAAATAATATTAATCTTACTAAGTCAACATTTACTGAACCCCATACACTCTCTGCAAGTACTTGTGAGGCAAAGTTACATGAAATTTAATAGCTTTTCTTTTTTTAACTCTTTTCCAGGCCTGAAAATTGTTATTTTCAAATCCTGTTACTTTTCCAGGTTTTTCATGATCCTATGAACCCTGAATCTTACATTTCTGAGAGTCAAACTTAGCTATTCAATGTTAAGACAGCTTGCCATAATTAGAGGATAGCATTGACGTCACCTTCCCACCAGGACACACCTTCTCAGTCAGACTGAGAAAACCCCAGAGGACAAGCACTCAAGAAAAACATTTTGCTAAGCAAGTATCAGAATTTACAAATCTCAGCTCTTACTCAGTCATGAGTTCTCCCCTGAAACGCAGAGGCATAAAATCCCTAACAGCCTGGCGTGTGACTCAAAAAACTAGGCCTCACAGTTATGACAAGCAGCATCGTCAAAAATTCAGTGACTCATTTGTTCCTTAGCAACCTGCCTGTCTCGACCTGAGGTTCTCTCTCTCTCTCAAACAAACACACTCTGAATTCCAGAAGAAGAAGGAAGGGAGGAGATGGGGAACCCCCCCAAAAAAACATACACACAAGGCCAGCCCAGTGCTGACTTTGTGGGCTGAGTTTCCGCTCCCAGGTGTGTGACGCTGTTTGTGTGGTTACATCTCCATGTCGACAGTCTTCACTGCTTTCCATGTGTGATCTGCTCAGCTACATGTGTGTGTACTCTTAACCCTCCCCCACCTAAATAAAGAAAAACAAGCCTGTGTGAGGAGGAAAAAAACAGCTCTACATCTCCATAAAGAAGAGCTTTGTCACCACGAAGGTGGTTGGATACCCAGCCTTGACCAAACACTCAAAAATTCAATAACTGTACTCTCCCGTATTCACTAAACCTTACATACAGTGAGATGAAAATTATGAAGACCCAATCTTGCCCGAAGGACTGAGTGCAAACCATCTGCTAGTTCCATCTTCATTGTCAAAAACAGAGCTTGTACTCAACTAAAATTGTGTCTGACTTGTGTGTTCTGCTCAGATTTTCCCATGTTTCACTGTTTCCTAGCAATCAGGTTGGAGTATGGCTTGTGGGACAAAAGGTCCACCCTACTTTCCGTATAAACCATCCAAAAGTAAGGCAATGTCACACTCTCACAGCAGTAAAGAAACAAAAGCAGCATTCACAAAAACCTTCCAAGGAAACATGAGAGTCCAAAATGTTTCTGTATTTAACATTCTTTATCTCAGTTTGAAGTCATGGATCAAAACACGGGGTTGTCTCCAATAACGATGAATAATGTGAAGTGTTGTTCTACTTTAGATTCATTTGGGTTGTGGGAATTTGTCATCATCGCCCTGTACTCAACTCAGAATAGCAGACACGGACTGTTGTCTTGGCAAGGCAACTTTGCAATCGTCAGTTATCCATCTTAATGCCTGCTATTGTTCTACATTGAAAGGGCTGGGTGCTTACATTTTTGTCATACTATTCATTCATTCACTGAAAAGGGAAAATCCTCATGAGTCATTACTGACATAAATAAAAATATAATTAAAAAACATATTATCTTTTTGGGCAATAGGCTCATTTGCAGTCTTACCCAGAGCCAAAAACGTTGACAGACACCCTTCTCTCCTCTGTGCTGCATCGGAGAACTGAGAACCAAAGGGACCAGCTGACTGCTAGTTAGCTTAGCACAATAAATGGTAGTGGGTAGAAAGTGTTAGTATACCCCAGTCCAAAGTCATCTTTATCCCCCCTTATGATTCAGCCATGATTATTAGAAGAAGTCTCTCTTCTTGAGATCAAACGAGTTTTGATTTGCTTTAAGCAGTTTGGAAAGGAGTTCCGTCTGATTCTAAAACTGAGATGGCTTGTAATATGAGGTTGTTATTTATTAATGTATGCCTTGCACACACCTGGTTAGATCAATGTCAGCAAAGATTGTTTTGGAGAAGTGTATTTGATAGCTTTTGATAGATGTATGCTAACACATCCCTTCCACTACCGTCTATTAAGCTAAGCTAACTAGCGGTCGGTCAATCTCTGGCTCCTGCGTGCAGCACAGAGGAGAGAATCTTCTTTCTTCTTGTTTGGCTCTGGGGAGGATAACCGTATTTCCTGAAAAGTCAGTGTGTCCCTTTAAAAACTCTATTTAGAGACCAGCTGCGACACCCCTTCAGCCTTCACTGACTGACTGGTTCTCTTCCTCCCTCTGACACAAAGAGAGAAAAAAAACAAAGCTTCACGATCACACAGGATAAAAACAAATTACAATGTGTGTGACTGAAGCTGAATAGGTTTCCAAAAGAGGTACAACACCAGGATGTTGAGTCATGTGTGTGTGTGTGTGTGTGTGTGTGTGTGTTCGTGACAGAGAGATTGAGAAGCCTCCCGTGTCATCCATGCTCCATTGACTCTGATCACATGACTGAGGGAATTCCAGCAGGGCTCTGTTGGAACCATATTCACTGACAGGCAGCAGATGAGGCGGCGCGATGCTCATTTAGGCGCAGTCATGGAAGCTACATATACACCAAGCAACGGTGTCCACACACACACACACACACACACACACACACACACACACACACACACACACTCCACTCTCACGATAGCGAGGTCTATTTGCATGAGAGAAAAAGTGTTCATCCAACCTGTTTTCTGAAGAGGTTTTGCACCACACATAAATAATTTGTTAAGAGTGTTGCGATGCCTGCAGCATTTCAATGTTATGGGAAAACAAAGCAGCAGGAGCAAATCCTCTGCAGTATTACGTAATAACTGTACAGGTTACCAGGTATCAAAGTAACTATTTTGTACTGTGACCTTCTTGGGAGTTGACACACTTTTGGCAGCGGTAAAACTGATTTTTATCACTGGATAAAAGCCAACTCCAGATAGGTAAAGATACGACAAATGACTCACAAATGAAGGGTTGTACACAGTTACACACTGTGTCATACTGACTTGTCAGAAATGTTTCGGAAGTAAAAAAAAAAAAAAAATCCTTACTTTGCAGCATTGGTAGATCAACTGATAATGCAAGTGAAAGGAGTCGTTCGTGAACTAATCAGCTTTTAAATTAAACATTTACATATCAGAGAGTTCTATTTTGAAGGAACCCCAGAGACCAGTGGTCTTCAAGGACTCCTGGAGGTCTTCAAACCTCAGTTTGTGAGCTCTAACTGCTTCTGACAGTTTGCTGACAGTCAGTAGAAAAGCCTGTCGGGCCATTTTAAGGACAAAAGAAAAATAGCACTAATAATAATAATAACAATAATCATACAGTCGTGGTAGAGGTAGTATAATGATGTAACGCGCTGTCACGAGAGGGCAATGAGTGACGTGTAACCGTGTTTCAACGCTGTCCAGGAAGCCTTACCAACAGCCTTCCCAATTATTACGATGCTCTGATTTTTACTTAAAATAGTTACGGAGTGAACACACGAGCTGTCAGCTAGCCGCTAAGTCTTTCTCTCTCTCTCTCTTCCCCTATTACACGCCGTCTTTGCTCACTCACCTCTGGAAGATATTCCACAGAAAGCCCTGGTCCGGAGGGGCGTTGATATGCGGAGGAGCTCTGTAGGGGCTGTTGTACGCCATTTTAAAGGGAATACTTTGTCAAAATTGTACAAAAAAAAGACTGTTTCTTCCTGCCGTAGTTTCTCACCGCCGGCGCTCTTGAATCAGACTCCACCACCACCACCCCGGCGCTCACGCTACCGCCTGCTTCCTCGCGCGCAGAGGCGTGGCCAATCATTCACCACTTCCCATAGGGCTGCTGACGTCACATTTTCCTCTCAGTTCAAAAATAGAAACCGTAATGTTTGGGTTGGTTATTTTAGGGAGGAAAAATCATAAAGTGGATGACTAAGTTCTGCTCATTGAGAAGAAGCTGGAAGCTGGAAGAAGCAGTTTTACCAGCATCCTCTTGTCCAAGCACAGACAGTGGGAAATTTGGCAAAAGTCAGCGCGCATTTAGGCTCAATTTGGCCTGGCAGATGTAGTAAATAAACAAATAAAATCAGGCCTCATCATAAAAGATAATAATTCATAACTAATATTACAAATAGACTGTCGATCAGTGTTCATGCCATTTACTTTTTTGCGTGAAGTAAAAATGCATCAAATGATCTTTTTTTTTCCAACATTTGATCACAGCCAAATGTTATTACGTGTCAGTTTGGCAGGAGTGAAAAGAGAAACAAATACAGAGGCATTAACAGTGGTTTCTGCTGCCAAAAGGGCGTTTTAACAACACAATATGTGTTTGCTTTTGGCCCGCAGCCCAACATTTAGTCTGAGTCTTGACCCACCAGGAGGAAAGGCAATCCATAGAAATGTAACAGATATCTAGAACCCCAGCACAGACTATTTAGAATGGCTCTAGAAAACTTGAGATCCCACTTTAATAAAAGATTTAATTGAAGCATTTATTTCAATTTTAGCTTGAAACATAAGTTTTACATAATCTTTTTTTTTTTTAAGTTTCGAAGTCTTGTTAGAAGAGAAAGACGGTTTTAAATCCTTTTCCTGGAAACTTAGCGGAAGATTTTAAGTTAGAATCCAGATCCACACATTTGACAGCTTTAGCTGAGCTAAGGATTTATACTGTAAGAAGCATTTTAAGAGTGAGCTTGTAATGATTCCTCTGCCTTTAAACAACTCATATCTAAACCTCATGGCCCATACACATTTGTCATAGTCACTACTGTATGTTTACCACCCAAATCCAGCAAGCTCCTTTTTAAGAGTCACATATTCCACTTTAATCTATAATAATCCTTGTTTTAAATAAGTTTTTATTTTAAAGCACTTTGTATCTGTTTTAAAATTCTATATCACATGCATATTGAAGTTAACGACAAGATGTCAATCGTTATATTGATATATACATATATATATATATACATATATATATATATATACATATATATATACACATATATATATATACACATATATATATATACATATATATATTGAATAAATCTTAATTTCCTTAAAACAGGTTAATCAAAGCTATGAGACAAAAACAATGATCATCAGAGGCGGACTTATTCCTTAGTCATTTGTGTAAAAACTAATTGTGTTCATTCAAGCACACGATGAAACATAAATCTCAATGAGATATGAATGGATGAATATTACTGATCATAGTATCATGGAAGTGGTGCTATTCAGTTGCAGGATGCAGCTCTATTTTTTTTTTTTTTTCCCAGCAAACCACAAGTCCTGGTTCTTTGGACATACTTGAAATAATCTAAGGGCGTTTTCACATAAATTACAACTCCCCCTGGTTCCCCTGACGGTCAACTTTCACATTCTGTTTAGTTTCATACCAGAGCATACCTAATTATCTACACTCTCAAGAGACCAGCTAAACAATATTAAAGAGCACATGTGCTTGTGGTGTGTTCACTTCTGTCTTAATAGTAACATGTCAAGTGTACTCAAATACAACCTGTTCAAATGGTCCTGAGTATTGTGCAGTGTTCATATTAATAAAGCAATCTGAGTTTAAGTAGATCCAAGTCCAGATCCCCTGATGAAAAACCATCAATGTCTCTGTATTTTTAAAGAATGACTTTACATTCAAAGACACTCAGTTATTAAGGAAGAGTAAATAGAGACAGAACAAAGAATAAATTAAAGATAAGATTTCCATCTAAGGGGCGGCGTGGATCGGAGGTGGCGTCTAACAACTGAAGGTTCTCTGGTTCGATCCCCACTTCCCCTGGTGATCGTGTCAAAGTGTCCTTGACCAAGGTACTGAGCACCTAATTGCTCCTGATGGCCCTGCAACGGACTGGCGACACGTCCAGGGTGAACTCCGCCTCTCACCCAATGTCAGCTGGGAGAGGCTCCAGCTCCCCGCGACCCTTCACAGGATAAGCAGTATAAAAAATGGATGGATGGATTTCCATCGTCACTTGTGTCAGTCCATTTTATAAACAGACGATCTTTTTTTTTTTTTTTTGCACCCACTGTTTATTTCTCCTTTTTGTATCTTTTGGTAGGTCGCTGTGTTTGGACTTCAGAAACCCAGTCAGTTTCCTGACTGTTCCACATCTCAGTGTGTTCTGTCTGGACAGTCTAGAATATAAATTACTGACTGGCCTGACCGAGCCCAGGCAAAAGGTCTGTTAGTGAGGTGTAGGTCAGACCTCGACCTCCAACGTGCACGCTCTTCCTCTCACACACTGAGCAGTTCCAGGTCTAGGATGCTAAGGAGTCTGCGAGCGTGAATTTATACCCTCACTTTTCGGGCGACGCCTTCAAATACGGTTTTAGCGAGCCACAGACGCTACGATCTCTGCATCTATGACAATGTTCACGGTTGTAAGTGTGATCTGCAGGTACTCACCAGCCTTGCGTACAGCGGCTTGATCTCATAACGTTTGTCATACTCTGCAGACGTCCTCTGCTGGGTTGCTCAAATGTAGCAACCTCACGATCCGTTCAAAGTAGGGAACAGTAAGTTGTACAGCCACTCCCATCTCCAGTAGTCCCTTTTGTCGTGTACTTTACACAAACCCAGTGTAGATGACAATGACCAGAAATGTAGAACTCACTCACTGTCAAAGGTTTCCAATTAAGCTTCAATACAACTACCAGTCTTTTGGCAGCCCTTGCATTTGTGTTTGTGACAGTGATGCGGACAACTGAGGCATTACAAAAAACCTGGAAGAGTGAAAGGGAGACCATAAGATGGATGGGTCGGGGGGGGGGGCATAAAACTGAAAGACTCTGGTCTTTTATCACTCTCTTCTCTGTTTTGCCACCCCCCCCCCCTTCACCATCTCAGAGCCAGACCCCCTCCAACTGCATTTCCATGCATGTGCTGACTTTGCCAGTGGTCTTGGTGGTTAATCTTCCTTCCCGTCCACCTCGTCCTGCAGCAGAGAAGCGGACGCAGACGCGGGTTGAGTTAAGCCGCCTGACAGGAGAATAGTCATCAACTGCCCTGGTGTGTAACCGTCGTCATCTGTGTCCTCATCCTTGATTTAAGAAATAGACAGGAGAAAAAAAGTCAGAACTATAAAATACCGGAACTCATTCACTTTCCTCATGAAGCCTGTGCCTGTACAGGAGCAGTCATGAATGCTGATGGCTCTGGCATATAATCAGCATCCTATGAAACTGTACCAGAGCATGAAAACGACAGGATGTTTAGTGACTGTCTTTGCGAGTGGCCAAGAGTTACCCTATAACCTATGTCATACAACAGGGCAGTGACACAGCATGAAAAGAAATTTCATGGAGCTGAAAGCAGAAATTACCTGGATTTATGTTCATGATGTATTTTCTACCAGTGGTAGAAGTCTCCATAGCGTTAAACGTCAAGTTAGGCTAAATTGCAACCTTTTTGCTTTCCATAAACACTTTCGTTACTTACCAAGCCAGTTGAGGTTAACGTAACCACACGATCATTTTTTAACGTGACATCTCGAAATAATAAAACGACAGGAATATTATATTATATTAGCATGACGTTTTTTTTTAAATAAAGCAGAAGGGCAAAGTCACACTTCATGTGATCCTGCTACTCCATCCACTAAGTAGTCAGTCCGCATGCGCAGAAAAAGTTCACGCTTTACTTCCTTTTCCCTCTCGTGAAATTAAAAAAAAAAAAATCTAGGTCAAAATTATTAGGACTCTGGGTCAATCTACTGTGTATTTGGACCGTGTATCGTCACTTGATAGAAAGAAAAAAAATGTCACACGAGTGGTCAGTTTGTAAACTTCTGGATATTAATCCGATTTTTTTTTTTTTTTTTTTTTTTTTGCTGTGGTCGCGGTCATATTAATTGTTTCAAAAACTAATGACAGGGGAGGCGAGGTGGCTCTGTACAGGTTTAATAAATATCTGTCAAATAAACGCAGCCACACCAAAAAGTACTTTGGGGCCACTACTGAATATTTCTCCGGTTTTCTTCAGTAATATAACTGCGCCACAGTAGGAATGAAGTGGCGAATGAGTATACATTAAACCCCCTATGCTACTTTTTGGATTTAATTGCGGAAAATACAACATCCCAATTCATTAACCAGCTATGAATTAATGAATACGGAAATGTTATATACATGTGCCGTACATAATAAGGTAGAATTGAGTGGTGTTACATAAGCTTTCAGTTTACAAATCTTTATTCAACTACCTTATTACAAGCATATAACTTCTGAACAGTTGAGTTTTCCGAGTTTCACGTGAACGAACCAAGGGCGTCACTAATCCAGCATTCTGATTGGTCCAAGTGATTGGGCCCGGGAAGCCGTGCTAACCTCTCCTAATGTTTTATGCCTTTGGCACTACATAAGTACATAAACTTTGTCATTTTCTCAAACGTACGTGGTCTATCAGAAGTGGGTCAGAATGTTTTACTATCCAAATGTCCTCCAACGCAATACTGGATGTTTTTCCACGATTTGGTGAGTTGTAGCCACAGATCAAGGTAGCTTGCGTGCAAACTACAAGCAAGAAGCTTTAGCTGCTTCATAGACCATCAGGTGAAGTTAATTTATTAACTTAAACCTCCATCCCAGCCCATCAGGTAAAGTTGATTTATTAACTGAAACCTCCATCCCTCCATTGACTTCCGCTTATTCTTATTATTAAGGGTCGCGGGGGGTGGGGGTGGGGGGCTGGAGCTTATCCCAGCGTCAACGGGCGAGAGGCGGGGTTCACCCTGGACAAGTCACCAGTCCTGCAGGGCCATACATACAATTACCCTCGTCCCCAATTGTATGTCTTTGGACGGTGGGAAGAAGCCGGAGTATACGGAGAGAACCCACGTAGGAACAGGGAGAACATGCAAATTCCGCACAGAAAGATCCCGCGCCCGAGTCGGGACTCGAACCCGTCGTGCTGACCACTGCTCCATCGTGCAGCCAACTTCAATCTCGTTCATTTGTTTTGTTGTCTAGGTTGGCGGCCACCAGAGGTATCAGGGTCACTCGCAGAGAGCTGCTCAAAGTTAATGTAAATCGAACATGGTAAGAATGTCCACATCTACAAATTAAATGTGTTTATAAGCAGTTGTAATGATATGATTAATATAACATTAATAAAGTGCTTGATTTCATTTGTTTTAAACATTCTATAATTTGTTTTGTAACCATCAGATATCTCGTAAGTCCTCACCTGCTCTTTTTTGAAGGTATATGAAGCTAAATATTGGTATAAAAACACATCTTTATGTGGCAGTCGTGCAATATTGTCCAAGTGTTTGGAAATGCTGGGTTTTTCAAGCTGTAGCACATATTTGAGATAACATATTTTTTGAATCCACTGTGTTAAATTTGGGCAGCCGGGACATTTTGGACTACGTGACGGCCCAGGTTCCCCCACCGCAGCCCAGCCTGCCAAGACCTCGATTTTCTCTCTACCTCTCATCCCAGCTGCAGTATGGAGTGGTTGTTGTCTATCACCAGCAGTGTGGTTTCCTTCTCGGTGAGACAAAAGTGGAAGTAACAGAGGATGAAGATTTGTTGCAACTGTCTTCCAGGCAGCTATTGAGTGTACAGAAATATGGCAAATTCCTGCACATTGGGAGAAAAGAAAGATCAGATTGGTGGGGAAAAAAAAGTTCATGCAGGTTACATTACATTCGCTGCAGGTTTATGTCAGAAAGTGTAGAGTGTGGGTGAGTTCGTAGGTTAAAATCTGAGAATTCCTATTTGGATGCTTCCAGGATATGAAAAAAACATCAGCCAGTTAGCAGCGTTGTTTTCAGTTTCCAATGTGAAATCAGGAGAAATGAAAAAATGCTGTTTATTCAACTCGCACTAAACACTGCAGACGAATCATCTCTGACAGTTGCATAATATATAATGTAGAAATCCCAGAAAGGCTGTTCAGCTGTAAAGCCAAAACAGAACGCCAGCCGAAAGCATTATCATAGAACACAGCTCGGCAACCTCCTTTCATCTGATCTTAAATTGCACCCTGACACTTAATATTGCATCCAACAGATTCCCAATCATGCTGTTGTCATGGTTGATTTAAACGGTGAAACACAATGCAGGAGGTGGAGCTGTGCTATTGTCTGCTGCGGTTGTTGGACGCATGATGTCATTTCATTTCATCCGTCAGCAGAATACAATTGAACCTCCCCAGCCTGTCACTACAATACAGAATAATACGTAGGCTATAAATCATCATGACCACGGGGGAGTAGAGTTTATTCTCTTACTTCAGAGACAACCAGGTTACAAAGGAAATCAAAAATGTCTTACGTGGGAATTTTAACCTTTAAATTTGCTTTTGGGTCTTGAGAAAAATTGCATGTTCATGGTAACGAACACTTTATAATTCTTACTCGCTCTTTACCGTTTTCAGCTGAGGTCCAGCAAACTGTTGACCGCCTGCTGCGCTCCAAAAAGTTCACGTGCATCGACATGGTTGAGACCGACAGGTTTTTGCACACACATACACACAAACACTCAGTCAAATCATACACGGTAGAGAAGTGTTTTATCTTGGGGCGTCTAGAATTTTTAGCTGAGCTATGCAGAGGTTCTGACTGTTTGGAGTTCAAAGGCTTCTTCTTGTATATTTATGCAGGAGATTAGTTTGGGGAATATTTATTATGGGGAGGAGAAGGTAGCGTGTTCTACTGAGTGAGGGATGCACAAAGTGAGCTACTTTCATCTAACGTCTTCATAAATGTTGAAGTTGTGATACGGAGCAGCAGTTTGTGCGAACGCTGTATATCTCACCACTGTTAAGAAATGCTGTACATTATTCCCTGGTAGTATTTTATTATTTATACATTCACTGAACATGTGGGAGATGAGGTAATACTAATAATAAGTGGTCTCTGTGTGTCAGATTGGCTTTGGATGTGCCTGACAGCCTGCATGTGATGGCACAGGCTGAAGGAGCTGTGGACCCCTTCTTTGGTCTCATGGAATCACACCAACTCCCAAGCCCCTATAAGATACTACAGGTGTAAAACATCAACATCCATCCATACATCCATTGTTTACCACTTATCCTGTTAAGGGTTGTGGGGGGGGGGGAGATTCCAACATCTGGAGAAACATTAATTGCTGAGACAAGGTCCCTTATGTAAGACCATGTGTGACATTTAGCCCTGCTCTGTCAGTGATGCTAATCTGTTGATGTCCAGATCATCAGAGATGTGATCAGACTACAGTTGCGTGATGGTACAGTTAATAGCATTTTGCACAAATACTCTACTGCAAGTTGCCAAGTGCACAAGTTATACGAGTACAAACGGTACGTGCTCCCCCCAAGTGAAAGGAACCATAAAGTATGTAACCTGATCAAATGTGAGTCATAGGTTTGTGACCTGGTGTATCAACGTGTAAGTCACTCGCGTTTAATCCTGTTACTCACCTCTGTAGGATCCTGTGTAAACGTTGGTAGATGACTTCGGTTTACGTTGGTGCTGTCAATCTGGCTGACCTTTACCCTTCTTCTTATCCCCCCTTCATTCCCTCTGCGATTTAATCAGTTCACACCTGTTAATGGATAAAGCAAAAGGTTACATTTGGAAAAAAAAAAGTTTCAAAAAGCTAAAGTGATGGAAGCCATTACATAGCAGAGACAATGATCTTTTAACTGACCCATAGAGTCGGTGTATTTAAACATGGTTACATCTGGCGAGCTGATGAAGATCTCCAAACCTCATCATGGTGTAATTAATCAATACAGACTGAGACTCTGTATTGTGTGAGCTGATTCGCATTCTGATAACCAATACATGCGAGAACCCATGACGGATATGATGGAATTTCACGTGCAGCAAAACCAATAAAGAAGAAGAAAACGCATCAGTTGTGAACCAGCCAGTAACTGTGTCTGTGTCGCTCCTGTCACACGATGACTATGATTGTGTATCTTCAGCCGGAGTTGGTGAGTGAAGATTTGGATTCACAGCACTCCCTGGTGCCCAGTCCCCACACAGCACTGCATGAAGAGGGTGAGACTCGTATTTTACCCTTTCTATGACTGTCAGTGTCACATTTCACATTCACTAAATAAGCTACCAAATTAGATTTAGGAGCAAAAAAGACCGTCGGTATATCCCACCTCACAAGTGGAGGTCCAGCCAGTGAGCCTTCAGTCCACCTCATGCCTTTGACAGAGCCATCTGATGGGTTTCTGAAGCTTCATAAGGCACATGGGGAGGAAAGCAGGGGCTCTTATCGGCTGGTCTGACACTAAAAATGATGGACGATATGCATATTTCCCTTTTTTTTTTTTTTTTCTTAATTTATTTCTTACAAAAGAATTTACAAGATTATGACTAGCAGTAGATATTATCTATACTTCTTAAGAAGATGGTTGTTATTTACTCTTCCGTCACATTTCAAACGGGCGATCGAGCATCAGTAAATTCATGTTTAAACTGTTGAGTTCAAAACCCTGTGTGTTATTCATTCATTCACCGAAGGAGTGAGGCGCTCGACCTGCTCTACTTGCAAAGTGTCATGAGATAACTTTTGTTGTGATTTGGCGCAATACAAATAAAACTGTCTTGACTTGACTTGCCGTCATTATCTCTCTCTAGTGCCACATACTCATGCAATTTCCGTCCAGCTTTATGTTTGTTCTCCTGCTATGTTTTTTCTACTAGAATTCAGGTCAGTTCCAGCTGCCATCACGCTGAGGGAGAAGGAGCAGTCTGCTGTCACGGCTAGAGAGGTAAAAGCACATAAATATCCCAGTCATGATGTTTCTACGCAGATCGCACTTCACTTCCGTTTACATTTATCTGTCCGTGTCTTTCCCTCAGCTCTTCATTCTTTAATCTCATCCCATTCTGTCTTGTGTATCTTTCCCTGTCAGTACTTTGAGGGAGCAGAACTCCCTGAAGCCACAGCTAAAGAGATTGACTTGCTGATAGAACAGCCAGACCAGTTCCGTGGAGGTTTGTGTTTCTGCACCATCATTCAGTACATTAGCATTCTGTGTGTTTTAATTAAAGCAGACATAAATCATGAGTTTTTCAGACCCACGCAGTGTTCCTCTCTGTAATATTTTGGCAGCAGTTAGTCAGGCTTCATTCTTTGCGCTCAAACCGAAAATGTAATTTTGTGTGAGTGCTCACTGCCAGAAGGGAAAGCCACTCAACTCACTTCCTGCATTCAAAGAAGAGAGTAGACATATTTTAATTCACTGATTTGTGCTAACTTGTTACCTCATTTGTTTGTGCAAGTGTGTTTAACAGAAGTGGAGGGCCGGGAGAGTAGCAGGGACATCGAAGGAGCCATGTCTTTTATTGACCAGTAAGTCTTGACTGACAGGTGGCTCTCACACTGCTACACTACAACAAAAGTGTGACCGAGCGTATAGAGGAAAAGAAATGTAGACCAAACAATCAAAAGTCCAGGCTGATGTAACCATCTTCCCAATCAAGACTCTTTATTTTTACTCCGCATGGATCAACGCTGAGTCTACTATTCCCTCTGGTCAAAGGGCACCCACCTAAAACTAGATTGCAAGATTTTGTACTTACTTTGGTAGTTATTTAGAATGTACTGTATCTTGCCAAGTACATTTGACTTGTGCCTTGTCCAACAATACTACATCAACAGACTGTTTTTTTTTTTTTTTAGAATGCCTTCACCAGTTTCATACAGACACCACATTGGTGGTAGCGGAGACGAGAGAGTATACTGTCAGCATTGATGGAAAGTAACTTAGTATTTTTTTTTTCAACTCTACTTGGGTTGGGTATTTGTGTTTCATTTTGTACTTTTATTCCACTACATTTGAAAGGAAACATTTTACTCCGCTAAATTCATCGGAGTTACCAGTTACTTTGAAGAGAAATGTTTTGTGTAGGAAAAAAAAATGGTAAAACCTGATGATAATCATGTTCTTTCGCACACGAAGCCTGCAACTTCAAGAGGACATAAGGGCAACACAACGGTAACACATATGACTTCATTGTGCCCTTTAGAGGTCAATGGCATGCTCCAAAGCACTGGAATCCCTAAATATCATGGAGAATGTGTATTTACTTATTTTTGACACTGAGGTAAACTCAACATCAAGTACTTCTCTACGTTTACGGACGTAGCATCTTTGGAGGGGGATGGAAACTTTACCAGTGCACGACTTTACCTGGCTATTTTACTTCAGTAAGGGAACTGTGTACTCCCTCCAAACTGACTGTAAGCACGTGTGTGTGTGTCCAGGCTGAAGGAGACGGTGGTGGGAACCAAACAGGACAGTCTATGGCTGCTGGACCAGGAGTCAGCTCCACCTGTGGAGGGTGTTTTGGCAGCTTTAGCCCGAGAGATGACCCCACTGCACATTGCGATGCCCACTCCTCCCTCAGAGGCAACTGGGAATGAGGGAGACACTATGACAGAGAGTTCCAAGGAAGAGGTGAGACATGAGAAACCCTGTTTAAGTCCTGAGTGTTGCACTGGTGCAGCACGCATCGTTGGTTTGGAAAGCATAACTTGGGTCGAGGTAGTTGCAGCACTGAGTTGACATCTGTGTAGAAAAAATGGGAACAGCTAATTCTTGATGATGATCCTGCTGTGTTTACGTGTCAAACTTCTGTTGCAAACGCTGAAGTGCTGTTAAATTACACTGATCTTGATCACTTTTTGGATTCTGTGGAAACAGGCAAAGCATCCCAGTGGTGGTGATCTTTTTACGTGTTCCAGAATCTCTGGCTGATGGTGACTCACCAGTCACACTCACTTCTCCGCAGTAGCAGTTTTGTGTTTGTGCTGCTTTGAAAAGTGACTTTAAAAAAAAAAAAAGTGAACTCAAGTGTATAACTTATCATTTTTATGTATGTTTATATTGCTAAACATGATCTAGAATAATTACTGTGCCCATAAGTAACTCGGAGTAAGTGGATCTTTCAAACCTTTAGAAAACAAGAGCTCACTGTAACTCTCAGCTGACCTGCCGCCATGTGTACTCTGACTGAGATGACAATGTTTGCTGCTCCGTCAGCTGCCATTAACTTTCATTAGAATTCCACAAAGTGACTCATGAGCTGCTGCTGCTGCTGCTGCTGATGGAACCAGGTCATGGAAGCTCATGCGGGTGTGTCACTAGATTGAGTCATAGTTTCCAGATTCAGCCTTACAAACCTTAAACTTTGTCACTCCGTCATCAGGCGATCATCCCTCCTCATCACAGGAAACCTGATGGAGGTCGCCGGAGACAGCTGGTCTTTGCAGACCCTCACGTGCAGATATCTGACAGTGCCATGAAGGAACAGATTGGAAACCCACTGGCAGAAACACTCATCATGGTAGAGAACACAGTCCAATTTAAAATAATTAAATAGACACACACTCCAGTAACCAGTGGAATGGAGGCTGGATCTAAAAGTTCCTTCCAAAGTTGAAAAACAGAGCCTGTAACTGCTCCGCTCTTGTCATATGGTAAATGATGGATTTTGTCACTGTGACATTTTATTGGTTCTCTGGCGAGTGGGAAGGGGCTGTTAATCATGGTTTTCGGCTGATGCCCTCGGCGGCAGCAGGCAGCTGACCCCTTTCCTGTTTCTTCCTGTGTGTGGGAGGTTGAGTTTGTTTTTTGTTTGATGTGATAGGACAGTATGAGGGTGATGGGGGGGGGGGGGCTGTGCAGATTAAGGGGTCTCTTAAAGACCACTTGAGCAGGTTTAGAAATACAGTTCTTGAATACTTAAATCCATCCGAGTTTCTTTTTTTTTAACGATATTGTCATACACAGCGAGGCTCTTTTTAAGTTCTACAAGGTGTATTCTCATTTGCTGAACCAGGTTTACCGGTAATGCTAGACTGGCAGGCTGACGTCCTCTTTTGAGCTACAAATCCATCTCATACAGTTGAGGACTAAAAGAGAGATGTATGGTGCTTTCATATGTTTTCAATCAGCAGATGTATTCAAAGTTAGAGTGTTGAACTTAAATTATACTGATCTCGCACAAACGCAAGCACATTAAAACAGCTCTTCCTGTACCCTCCAAGCACCCTGACGCTCACCACAGCTGTACACACTCATCCAGCTGAATAGGATGGATGTTTCACACCAACTCATTGAATATTCAGTCTTTTGCGTCCTGTAATCAAAGTGCTGCCATCAAAAGCTGCTCTGTCCACCGGGGGTGTCCGTTAATTAAACTCCAGCTTTCCACAGTTCTTACCATGCTCTCTCAACCCACTGGATCACCACTCATTGATTTTGTTTCAGCCCTTCTTTTTTTCTTTCCTTCCTTGTTTCCTCTCTGATGTGTGAACCCTTCTCTTCTTCTGATCGTAACTCTCTGTACGACAGCAGAAATCCTGCCTGGAACTGGTCTGTCTGTCTAATATTTTGTTTTTGTCCTTTAAGCCTCATGTGATGCTGGACCTGCTGTCATTGACCAAGCACTTGTCACCTAGCCAGCTCTTCAGCGCCCCCACTGGATGTCAGTATGAAGTGCTACTCTTAACACCCATTTACGACATTGAAAACAAATTATATTTTAGATATAAAAGCCCCCATGTCTTTCATGAGGCTGATCCAAACAGATGTTAGGATTCCAGAATGTTCCTAGTACAAGAAGAAATAGGACAGATCGTTATAACCGACACAAATACAAAACAAATCCACGTTTAGGGTTGCAGAGCAGTGGCAGTGATTGGAAGAACACTAAGCGAACCAATTCCAAGTTTTAACAGATTATATGAATCTGTTTATGTTGTTGGGTTTGGGAAATCAGACTTAAGTACCTCACTCTAGAGTGTAAATTTGTAGCCAAGACAAGAGCAGAGCCTGTCAGTGCTCGAACAGTTCTGCCCTCTGACCCATCAACAGGCCTGCTCCGAGCTGACCTCCAGTGGCTGTGGAGGCAGTGTGCCACTCTCACCACCCAGCCTGGTGGACCGGAGCAGCAGAGAAGGGAGGAGGAGAAGGCGAGAGGGGAGTCAGAGCAGGACAGAGAAATACTGAGGGCAGAGAGGAAGAGGAGGCTCTCAAGCAAGGTGAGTCTTAGGGAAGGTATATTTGAAGATGATGCCATTGTTCTATTTTTCATAGCTCTTCTGGTATCACAGGTCAAAGTATAGTTTTTAAATAATCAGTTCTGAGATTATTTGGCTTCAGTAACCTGTCTTCTTACACACTAGTGATGTAAAATTCCCAAAAGACACACTAATGCAGCACTGCCAAACCCCCAAGCCTGCACGTGTCATAAAGATGCATGGTTCAAATAACTTTAAAATGTCAAAAATGTTTGTGCCTCTGTGTTCAGTTCGCCTCATTCATGATAGTTTCCTTAACCTGTGTGGGATTCATGAAATTAGAAACAGATTCGATTCGATTCGAAAATGCTGCCTGAGCGCCGCAAAAAAGATGTTAAAATGTGGTCATTGAATATAATACAATGATCATTATTAATGAGTATAGATATTAGAAGTTGTTAAAGGTATTGTATTATTCTCAAGTTGACACCTTAACCTTGTTCATTTTCCATGTCACATAGAGGCCCATTGTGTGTGTGTGTGTGTGTGTGTGTGTGGGGGGGGGGGGGGGGGGGGTCTTTGTGGAACTGTGTGTAATTCTCCCTCTCTCTCAGATACCCAGTGAGTCAGGACTTCATCATCCAGAGAGCTCATGTAAGTTACTCCTTCAAATGTCCTCACATACGTTGGCAGTATCTGAAACAGCGTCAGCCTCGCCTGCGCTCTCATGATGCAGGAGAGACTCTTTCCACACAGAAAACAAGTAGTCAAACTCCATGTTCATGATGTAAAATATTGACAAGCACAAAACAGGAACCTCTCATCCAATATCTGTGGACATGAAACTCTAACTATGTTGTGTTTTGTTTTTTGTTTTTTTCGGGGGGGGGGGGGGTGAACAGCTCTATCAGATGTGCTCCTGGACATGTCCAAAGAGGAGAAATCTGGAAGTGATGTGATCACTCCAGTCAGCAGATGGTAAGTTTCCATGGATACAGCGGACAGATTGACAGCTGGATGGATCATGCCTTTGTGTGAGTGTGTGTGTGTGTGTGCAGGTCTCCGCAGGAGGAGAACCAGCTACTGATGGAGCCCATAGCAGAAGAAAAGATGGAATTGCCTGCAGCTCAAACCGATGGAGATAATGAGGACATGCTCAGGTACTTGATGTTATAATGCACGCACACATTCAAGGCACTAGAAAGTCCACACACACACGCACGCGCGCGCACGCACCTGGCTTGTACAAGTCGTCATGGCTTGTCATGTTCTATCACTGTGAAGGTGTGGCTAAGTTCCTACGTGTTATTCATCACATCGTTCTCACCGGCGTAAGTGTTGAAAAGATGCAGTCCCGTTTATACGTGTGGAGGGGGGGGTTGGTCCCTCCCACTGATCCAGCTGTTCCCGTGGCCTCAGGCCTCCCATGTTGACCCACATTCTGAGATGTATTTCAACGTCTGCTTTTAAATTTTAAATAGAACACACTCAGCAGCAGGCCTGAGGGATGAACTGGACGAAAACTCCTCTCCTGGGTTCACACATTCAAACTGATGTGGTGCCCATCAGTGTGTTCTGTTACTCCACAGAAGAAGAGCCGTTCATAGACGCATGGACACGAAACACTTGGGCTGATCCTGTGCTGTTGGCTGTGCTTTGATGGGACCTTAAATCAAAATCCTGGAAATGTCCTGAAAAGTGAAAACAGCTATTTACCAGCCTGTAGAAGTTCTAGATTTGTTAGGAACTATGTTAATAAAAATCTCCCAGAAAAAAAGATTCTTTGAAGAACATTTTATTTTTATTTTTGATTGATGATTTTTTTTTCCTAGCTGTGACTTTATTTGCCATACAGACATCTCAGAGCATGTTGTTATCAAAATTTGCCCTGAATGTGGCGTTGTGTAAACCAGTTTGTTTTGTAGCCCGAGTAACAAAATCCCTAAATATTGACTTAACTGAAAGGGTTTTTTTGTCCCAGTCTGACCATCAGAAAAATTGTTAGAATTCCTCTGCGTGAAAATGTCATTTTAATATTGGAAGCTTCATTCCAATCGTCTGTTCCAGCTGGATCTTCTCCCAACTGCAGCAGTCTGAGGAAATCCCTTTTGTCTCTCTGCTGCCCCCAGAGGCTGACCGCACCAGTGCAGCTTGTACACTCTACAAACTGCTGGGTGAGGGAATAAGATGCCGCATCACCTGTAGCATGTATATCAGAATGGAGCAGAAGTTAGCGTCCTGTATTGCTGGTATTTACCTGTGCTGTCTCTCCTTCAGAGTGGCTGTCCGCCAAACATGTGACTGTTCACCAGCCCAAACCCTACAGTACCATCACCATCTGTCCAGCAGCTCTCAGCGTGACCACCTAAACACACACGCGCGCGCACACACACACACACACACACAGTGGTGTAGAGTTCCTTTCACTGCTGCGTTCATTCAAATACAGTTCTTTATGCAGACCTCATGAGGATTTGGCTTTGACCAAGTGAACTCATCATCACTTTTCCTACACGATGTCTTTTATCGAAAATGGATGACAAGGTTAAACGTTTTATATGACGGGTTCAATTACTAAGAAGTGTGAATATTGAACTGGATTTTAAGCTGCTTTGTTCCACATTGGATTTGTTACGACTGCTCACACCGTTTCCTGATGTTTTAAACATGAACCAACTGTTTTGTAATAGCATTTATACCAAACTATTGTATGGTTACACATCACCTTTAAACCAAATGTTTTTATCTTGTGTACGTTTGTATTCTTTTAAAGTTTTTAATAAAAAAAAGTTTTATATTCTAACAGAACAGTGCCAAGCTTCTGCTTTTAGAACATTGTGAGAAACTTCGATGGTTCCGAGTATGTAAGATTAGCAAAGTGCTTGGATTTGAATATTCTCCTTAAAATAATTGATTTCAAAATATCAACTAATGTTTCGCAGACGCAATCACGAGTAAACAGAAACAGAGCCTTGAACTTAGTGGGCATCAAGTAATGATCCGAACAGCTGGTAAACAGAAACATTGATGGCTGTGATTGAACAGCTTGGTAAACTTCATTTTTTCATTCTCAATTACATTTAGATGTGCAGACAAACTTGTAGGAAATGTGTTTTTGGTTTCAGCACCGTGACAGTGTTTGCATTTTACGTTCAGAGAGTTTGAACAACTCTTGACATTGTTTCCTCATTTGCGTCTTTAGTCTATTTGGCATTATATTCCTAACTACAGCTCATTGTATCTTAACCTTCTTTCCACCTGATTCCATCAGAAATCTGTATTCATTTTTAACTACAAGCTGCTAATAAATGCGCGACGCCTGCAACCACGGCAGCTCCTCAAGCCGAGGTCCTGATGCTTGTTGGTGTGAGCTAAAAGCAGCATCAAAGCATCACATCCATGTGGCACCTGGCTGTGACTGAGGCCTGAGCTGAGGTCACCCCGCACATCAGCACGCTGGAATTGTGGTATTGTTGATGTTACTCGTGAAACCCGCTATGGACTGGACATGGCCCGTAAATACAAACATCTAAAATGCATTACACACGTTGGTGTTTTAGAACTCTGGTGTACCAACTAAATGTCTTGCTCCTGAGCTGAATGTTATTAATGTCTCATGCTACAGGACAGAATGTTTAGTGTTACTTTTACACAACACTCAGCTGGGAGGACAGGGTCATGAGCTGGTTTTGGGGACTGGGAAGCAGTGTGATATGATCGATGTTAAAAAAAAAAAAAATTTAAATTGTGAAAACGTTACTGGAGAACATAAAACATGACCCCATGAGCTGCTTTTGGAGGCTCCGCTAAGCCCTTAACATTCTCCAGCCTTTACATCACCAGCTTCCCCTCCAGACTGCTGACGTAGGGCTGCTATCTGTGTGACAGTATTTATCATGGCCGCTCATGGAATGTGACATGCCGTGTCCAGAGTGCTAGTTTAGTGGGAAAGGACAGGACAGGAACACACACGGACCACAGCCTGCCAGCAAGTGTATGTGTGTGTCCTCGAATCCCTGTTAGAGCCTCTGATCCGGCACATATTTCAAGAGCAGAGAATGTGACCCTGTCATGTGAAACGGCTCGTATATCAACATCCTGTTCACCTGGACAGTCAGGTGATGACTGGACTACGTCATCTCATCACAGCTATAAATCTGACACACACACACATACACACACGACCTGAAGAGACCTTACATGTTTGGAGGTCAAACAAAATAACCTTTCAGATTAGAAGGGAGTATAAAACATTTTCAAGATAGGAATAAAATGGACTGATCAGAAAAATAAAAATCTAAGACAGTTCTGGTTGATCAGTGATCATACACACACAGACACCACCATCGGTCGATCACCCCCCCACCCTGACAGTCTAATGAACCTCACAACGGAGCGACACATAACACACATTCACACCAGCTGCTTATATCAGACTGGAGGGCAGAGCGCATGTCTATATGAACACACCAGCTCACACTCTCCAGAGCTACTTTGTAAATAAGGAACTGCTGAGGAGCAGGACTACATCCCATCCTGGGAGATACTGAGCTGAGAGTCAAGATGGCGGCAGACGGGACTAAAAACTTGCCGGAGGAGGAAGATCAGGTCGATGCGGAGCAGGCAGACAACCCGGCGGGACAGCAGAGCCCGCTGGTGCGTGTTGAGCTGGAGTGGGATGTCCCCATGTCAGTGACGCTGCCCATCCAGGTGCAGGCTGACCCGGCACAGCAGCCCTTCCCCTTCCTGGACACCACCCTGGCTGATCTGGGCATCCAAGAGTGAGTGTGCTCAGTGGTCTGGAAGCTACTGCAGATGCATGTACTAAAGTGTGTGTGTGTGTGTGTAGGTCAGAGGTGAAAGAGAGGGTGGTGTGGCTCGACAACAAGAAGACTAAGGTGAAGAACAAGGCGGGGAAACTGAAGGAGAAAGAGATCACCATCCTAGAGGTAGTGTTTAAAGCCTGCAGGGTTGCCAAGGGTACTAAAGTGGGGGTGGGGGGCGGGGGGTGTCCTTGTCTTGGGTTGATTTCCAGCCCAACCATATGAAGGCCATGATAAAACTATGAATGCTATAATTTCAAAGTAATTAGAGGAGCACAAACAGG
Organism: Aulostomus chinensis; assembly: GCF_037954235.1. NCBI lineage: Eukaryota > Metazoa > Chordata > Actinopteri > Syngnathiformes > Aulostomidae > Aulostomus > Aulostomus chinensis. The sequence continues at coordinate 14,657,897 of NC_141340.1, forward strand.
TGGAAAAATGCTTAATCTGGCTACCCTGAGGCTCCGATCAATGAAATGCCATGATAAAGGCACATCAGTGATGCACCCAGGGTGACCAATCAGATATCAGGAGTAGCCAGTGCCACCCTGGAAACGCCTCCGTCTCCGCTCATGTGTTAAACAAACCAAAAGCACAAGGCGAAATGATTTGTTCCACTCTTGCAGGTGCGCGTGAAAGCCCAGAAGCCTGGAGACAAGCAGCTGCAGGAGGTCCTATACAGCACCGAGGCTCACACAGACCGCTCCTTCTGTCGCACCGGCATGAATATTCTACCCTGGAAACACAGATATTCAGGTGGGTCTGATATAAAAGAAAAATCAGAAGATACTGTAATGATAAGACATCAGGCATCATCAGGATTTCTGAGAAAATCTGGTTACTTTATTTGTTAGTTGTTGTTTGGTTGGTCTTTTTTTTAAGATGGAGAAACCAGACAAACTGAAAAAAACCACACCCCGATGGTCATAAGAGTGTAAGGCTCTCTCATCGTAAACGCTGTGGTTTACATGCTCCTCTCTGTCATCTTCAGAGGAGAGCGGGCTGGCACCAGAGACGCTGACGATGGCGCTGGACCTGGAAAACTGCCAGCCCAACCTCGCCGACGCTCAGGGGCAGCGAGACATCTGACATGTTGGTGTAAATCGACACGCTTGAATATATTCCTTTTTCATTATTACTATTAGTCCGTCCACTTCCAAGTGTGCATAGATATGGAGAAGTGTTCGTAGGCGAGGCTGGACGCTAACTCCGGGTTGAGAATATTAAAGTCTGTGGTACTTGTCAACCATGTCTGGCTGAATAGGTCTAATAGCAGCAACAGGAAGTAGATGGGAAAAATGGGAATGAAAATCAATCAGGAGAAAGGATTAAATTCCAAAATGTGAGGAACCCATAACAGGAAATAACTAAATACCATCAAATAAACCGTAACAATAAGAAAACTTCAACAGAAGCGAATAAATTAAGAGTTAATGTTAAATGTAGTGGGAACTGTAGAAGTGCTGTTTACATCATTTTTCGGGGGGGGGGGGGGGCTGATAGTTTTCCACCTGGAGTATAAAAGTGTTTCGTCTGGCCCTGGTTCACGAGGCAGTGATGGCTGCACTCAGCTTGGCCTGCTGCTCCCCAGGCAGTGATGTCACGGCCGCGTGGAAGTCTGCCGTGTGCCGCTGAGCAAATTCCTTCATCAGAGCCACTAAGATTGTCTGGGCTTCTGAAAGCAGACATGCAGAGAGGGATAATGACATTTACAGCGTCAACCACGATCAAGGCTTCTGTGCTGGCAGCTTCAGCGTTTACCCTCATCGATGTCCTTCTTGCCGAGGACGAGGGCGGACGTGGTAACTATGGGCTTCATCAGCTTCACAACCTGGAGGATGCACGGTGACAACATTCACCATCAGCGGTGCGAGTTGAGGGTTTGTTGATTGTGTAAATGCTGTTGTCATTTTTATTTCCTCACTGCCTTAAATCCATCATCGCATGATGCAGAAATGAAATGTGCCGTTTGCAAAATGTGATTTGTAAACTACAAAATAAAGAGAACTTTGAAATGGTCCATAATGATTTCATTTCAGCTTTTGTTATTGTACCTAGTTGTTTTGCGCTGGGATTGTGTGTAAATGGTGAGTGGTGGTGTGTACCAGATCAGGGCTGTGTGTGTAAAGCATCGCCAAGCAGCTGAACACCGTCTTGTTCTCCTCCAAGTCCTCTTTGAGGGGAAGACAGGCGATCAGAGCTGGGGCGACCTGTCAGTGAACACACCAGGACACTTTGTCAGCTTGGCTCGTCCTCGTGATCATGTGATTGATCCGCTGTAACTGTACCTGCTCCAGAGGGACGGCGTCCACGTTGCCTAAGATCATCCTACAGAGGGCGCCACACAGGTTGTCAATGACCCTACGGTCCTCCTCTTTGGTAAGCATGTTGGAAAACACAGACAGCATCATGGGATAATCTCTGGAACATACTTGGTTAAGGAACAGCAGGTTTATCTACTGATTACAACACACACACACACACACGGAAAAGAAGGATACGATGCTACGATGGGTCCAGCTGCCTGGGCCAGACATCCCAAAGCAAACACGCCGTTGTTGCGAACCTCAGCATCACTGTCCCTCACCCCTCCTACCAATATGGGAAGTAAACGATTGGACAGTCGGCCTGCCAATCCCCTGCCCCCGGACACGCCCACCAGAGCGTGCAGTAGTTCTCCAATCATACCCACAGAGAAGGACTTGTCTGCCACGGTGCACGAGGGTTTCTTTGGGAGGAGGAGGAAATAAATATGTGGAACTTATGTGTGAAAACGTGCGCTCCTGTGTGACCATGGGATCAAACTCACAGCTTTTTTCATGATGACAGGCAGCAGGTCATCCAGGAAGGGAGCGAAACTGTCCGCAGGCACAGAGGCAGCCACCAGGGGAATTCCCTCACCGGCAAATTCCTGGAGCATGGCGTCATACTCGGCCTGCGGCATGTTAGCAGAGAACACACTGAGGAGGACAGACGGGGGGTGGAGTAGCATTTAGAGTTCCTATCTATCAGCACTGTGTGTCCACAACCAACCTGCTGGTCTTCATCATCAGCTTCATCACAACTTCCCTCTTGACATGTGGTCTGAACACAGAGAGAAAATAGTAATGCACACTAGACCTTGTGAGGGGAGGAGTGACGGAGACCCCGTCAGTCTCTGCTCATCTCACCTTCTGCTTGAGAACGTCGCGGATGGCACAGTTGATCTCCTTCAGGCGGGTCGGGTTTCTGAAAACCTCCTCCTTACACGACTTAATGACGCTGTTCATGGTTTCCAGGACCCCCATCACGACCTGGCGCTCGTGTTCTGACTTAACTGTTTCTAGGAAGCACGGCAGGACAACATCCAGGAGCTTCTGGAGGGCTGGACCAGGACCGCAAGAGAACGGACGGGAATTAGCACGGGACAACAGCCCTCCGCTTCATAGTAGTGGCTGGTCCCAAAATCCATTAGTTACAATAATGACCGCTGCTGTCAGCCTCTAGTGATTTGAAATCCAATCCTATATTTAAATCACATTTCATTTCATATATGACAGGAGGACGGGACAAAATTATATCTGAAGTAACTGAAACGTTCAAGACAATTCTTTTATGACGGAGAAGAAAAATCCCCCATAAAAGACGAAATGTTGGACGTATGTGTTCATTCACGCACTGTGGCATCAGTTTTCAGGGCAAATACTTCGTATGATGTCACAGAAAAGTAATGGAGCGACTTACAAGGGGTAAAAATAACGTTATTTTTAAAAATAGAGGATAAAATAATTATTATAAGTCACAACACGAAACATAAAACGACTGAGTATACAGTTTATACTTACTGTATATTGTCCTGTTATACTCACTTGGAATAGTACTATTATTAGAGTGACTACAATAGTGACAGAAGCGTTCTTTACCCTGGTGGTTCTCCTCACTGGGATTCTCTTTCCACACGCTGTGCTGAGCACGACAGAACTGGCCCATGGCCCCGAAAGCTGCGCGTCGGACATCCAGATGGGGGTACTGGATGGGGGTGGACACGGTTCCAACATAATGGCAGAAGTTCGTCACAGTGCAACAATATCCATGGTGAAAAATAAACTTGTAAAATATAAAACCACGCAAAAGTCACGAGTGAACCTCAGGTTAGCCATTGGTACAGATCGGCTTTGAATTCCAAGATTCTGTAGCATCGACTTTCCTCATAGTGCTGTAATTGTCAGAACTTAAATAGTTAAATTAAATGTTTAATAGGGTTAATACAGGTGCTTCATGTTGTTGCTACTGACATTGTCAAGAGTTCTTTTCAAATTAGCATTACATTAAAAATAAATTAGTGCAGTATCACCATTACTATTTCTGTACTTCCTCTGTTGTAATTGTTATTTTATTGTTGTTGTAACCTCCACCTCTGGCGTAGTTCATGGCGACCCAAATAAACAAATCTGATCAGCAGAGAACATGTGAAGGAGTGTCAGGCGAGTAGCGGTGGCTTGAAAGTAAACGAATTTGAGAATTTCTCCTGTCAAAACCAGACTGCATGTTGGTCTTCTGACAGGGTGGTTCACCACATCTCCAAAAGCGTAAGCACAGGAGTGTAAAATCAGAAACCCACAGCTGAGAGTTGACTCGTCTTAGCAGCCCGCCTACAGATTCCCACCCAGAGTCATAAAGACCACCTTCACAGGCCGTGAGCAGACGGGCAGAGCGACATACATCTCTCATCTCGTAAACCTGCTGGAAGCTTGACTCCAGGAAGGACTGGAAGACGGCGCTGTCAGGAGAAACCACGACACATTGAGAATACAAATATCCACCAGAAACACCCGACTAGATGTTCAGTGACTCTGGGTGTTACCCGGTGTTGAAGGCGATCTCTCCCAGTGCATCGCAGGCATCCTCCTTCTCATCGATGAAGGCGTTTTCCACACTGAAACTGAGAGGCGAACGGAGTGAGAGCAGCCTTTAACCTGGACGGCAAAATGAAGGGGAACAGTCATACATGTGTGTGTGTGTGTGTGTGTGAGAGACATCTCACCCTGCAATGTCATCCTCATCTGCCTCATCTGTCTCTTCTCCCAGGTCCTCCTCATGCTCTCCTTCCTTGCCGTTAACATTCTCTTTGTCGTCGTCTTCGTCGTCATCATCATCATCCCACAGGACAAAAGCCACGTCCTCCTCAATGTGCGTCTAAAATAAAGAGGTGATTAATACTGTTGATAGTTTTGAGTTGTTTTTCTTTTAAACAGAAGTGACTGTATTGTGTGATTGCGATCTTGCTGTGTACCGTGATGCCTTCATTGGACTTGAGGGCCAGCAGCATGATTGTTGTGATGGCGGTGAGGTGCGGGGTCAGGGACTCAGGGCTGACAGTGGACACGGCAGAGTATAGTCCGTACCTGACGGAATTTGGATTTAAATGGATGCTATTCTGTACATTGCTGTGCTGAGATTTAGTCTCCATATAAAACCCACTGAAATGAACCAAAACATGTCGCAAAAAGATCTGAGTCCATGAAGAGGAGACAAAGGGAACATACGTGCAGCGTCTTAGGTCGGGGTCATCAATGGAGTCGGTGAGATTGAGGCCCAGCTGAACACACTCAGCGGCAAGAGGACCGAAGACATCTTTGCCAATGGTGCGAGCCAGCACGGAGAGCGTATCTGACGGCAACAAGACCAACATCCATTGATTCGTGATGGTTATTTTTTTCTTTTATTTAAGAAATTATTGTTTTGGGGTGTTTTCTTCACCTACCCAATGACTGAGTTTGCAGGGGCCTCATTTCCTCCGTGGTGTTGGTCAGGAAACCCTTCAGGCTTTCAATAACGGGAGGGAAGTAGGGAACCAGCAACTCCTTAGCCGCATTGGCTGATGAGACAGAGTTCCACAGTGGCAGCAGGTATGTATTGTAGTAGGGAAAGTGTTGGCGTTTTTTTATTACATCACAAAATATCGACGTTGACTCGCGTTCGGCCACAGTGCAGCATCTTCAACATCACCCCGTGCTGCAGCAACCCGTCACTAAGCCCCACCCCCCTCCAGCAGTCTGCCCGCTCACTCGGACGAACAAACGACACAGTGATCCGAGAACAAAGGAAGCTGTCAGTGTCCGAGTGATAACCAAAGACAACTTTCTGAGACAGCTGAGCTGGCTGTGCGGTCTACTGACGTGTGGGTTAGGAATCGAGGCCCCTCAGGAAAGGAGCTGCATTCATCTCACCTACGTCGCGTTACACAAAACAAAATTAAAGCAGTTGATCGGGTTCTGAAGTATGGATGTACCCGGGAAGCAGCTAGGAGCTGAGATTGACTCGTATGCTTTCATGGGCGGGTCTTAGCGACAGGTCAGGTGGTTCATTCTTAAAGCGGTCTTAAACAAGGACAGTGATTTTAGTCCTCACGTGTTGGAGTTCGGATGACAAAAATACAGCCAGAGGAACAGGATATACTATGTAGAACCACCGTAGTTAAGAGAGCCAGTGGGTCCATGTGTGGTTGGGAAGTAACCCCAGAAATTAGCGTTGAGCACAACATAATAAATGGACTGAAACTCAATGAGTGGATGGTTTTTGCCGTGATGTTACAGCATGCGGGTCCTCCTACCGATGGCACCGATAGCAGACACGGTGAGCTCTTTAATCTTGAGGCTCTCTGTGCTGTTGAGGGCCGACAACATGGTGTTCATCAGGGTGGGAAGGTAGGGTTCAATATCTGCTCCTGTTTCAAGACAAAGTGTGTGATTCCTGAGAGAGCCTGAGCACCAAAAACCATATAATTCTAGTTTGGACACATCAAATGTAATATAGAATCAACTATGGGGAATATCTCAAAACAAAATTAGCGTTAGAGGGTGTGTGCGGGGGGGGGGGGGGGGGTTCCCCAGCTTACCCAAGTTCTCCATGAAGTTCTCTAAAGCGTAAAAGGCCTTCCTGATGTGGCCTACTTTGGCCTGGTCCAAGGATGAAAGGTACCCCAACAGCAATGGCATCAACTCTGCACAATACTTACTCACGTCAGGCTGAGAGAGAGAAGGTGGAAAGAGGAGTAAACCACTGTAACTTGAGGTCAAATAATTCTCAGATTTTGTGGTTCTGCAGAGATTAGATTTGGGATATGGTACGATGCCAAACGGCTCTGGTACTCTAGACTGGTTCCATGAAGGCCAACATTAATGTCCTGTGGGGGAGGAGCCAGTCTGCGAGACGACGGACTGCGTTTTCTCCGAAGACGTTTTCAGATGGGGAGAGAAGAACTGCTGCCCCTGACTGAGGACACTCCAACCCATTTTGGGAAAACTTGAAACCTGACTGACATCTGACAGAATTTGACATAAAACATTCCAAACTGGCGGCCCCCGAAAAAAGAGCAGCCGGCCTCGCTCCGTCAAACAGCTCCAGTGAGCCCTGCCATGCTTTTTTGACCAATATCAACACAGTTACGCATCCATTTCCTCCAGACATGGCACTTCAGTCACTGGTAAGGGGCCTATTGCTTCTCCGCGGCGCCGTCACGGGCTGTCGCCATGTTTTCACTGACAGGTTTCATGCTGCAGCTGCGTGACTGCGGCTGAGAGACAGCCGCTAACTTTGACCGTGGAGCAGTCACACTCTGCTATAAAAAGCATTACGTTTTAAAACCCTAATACTACAAACAAACAATTTTACCATGCAAAACCTTTTTCGGCACCATTAACAACCACAGCGATGCAGAATGAGGTGAGTACTTCCCTTCCTGTACCTTCACAATACACAAGTGAAAGTATTTTCCATCATCTCGTAAACTACATATATTGCAGCCAGTGAACAAACATGAGTATCTCTAACTAGTGTAGGACTAGAGTTAAAAGTTAGGAACCCGAGAATATTGTTAAGTCGCTGACTCACCTGTAAATACTCAGAGAACTGTCCGAGAGCAAAGAGAGCGGCACCGCGCACCACCTGATTACTGTCAGACAGACTTTGACACACCGTCTGCAGCACTGATGACATCATCCTACACACACAGACACACAGGGTACTTAGATCAAATCCGGGAGATTGATCTCTGTCAAGCCACGGATTTTTTTTAATCCCCCCCCCGTCCCCAACAGAAGCTGAGACCCTGGAGGGAAACGCAGAAACACAAGCAAGAGTTACTGATTGATGTCAAGTACTTGGTGCGTATGTGATCAGAACATCCTTCCGCCAACACAGCGAGACACATGACACCGCCCTTCTTCTGATAGGGACAGTCGCTGGTGAGGCAGGTCTGAGCGAGGGGCATCTACAAGAACACAAGACAAATGTATTCCAGGTTTATTAAAAGGTGATCTTGACCGAGACAGAAAGAAACCAGCGCAGTGTGCTACTGTAGTGCCTTATAGCTGTAAATATTACAGCAGAATACTCAGAAGTACATGGGCTCAGGTTCAAGTCATCCTCTGAATGACGTACCAGATGTTGGAACAGTTTCTCTGGAGGCATGTGGAGAGCCATGCTGTCAATAATCTGGACAAGACACACACAAACAATTCCTGTTTCCACCACTCCGGATTTACTGAACACAACAACCTGTAACACACGGAAGATCAACTACTATTTCACACCTGAGCCGCACAGTGTTTGGGATTGTCGCTATCTGTGCCATCTTCGTCATCATCCTCATCATCCTCATCCTCTGGGTCTTCCTTGCCGGGTGGAGGCACTGCACTCAGAACAGGGAAAATGGCCTGTAGGATGGGGTTCAACAGTTTCTGCTTCAGCACCACCTAGAAAATAGGGGATTTTTATTTTTTTTTTAATTCGACATACAAGCCATCGTTTTTTTTTGGTCATGTGACGAGTCCTGTAAGCCAGACGCACTTCAACTTCAAACCGGAAACAGTCTGAAGGGGAAATGTGACTTCTTCTGCCGAGTTGAAACACAGCAGTCAAATATTGTCCGACTGCAGTTCCTATTTACTCGTTTGAAACTGACTGATAATGACGTCACCTTGCTCTTCAACTTGATGAGAAAGGTGATGCAGGACAGCGCTTTAACCCGCAGAGAGCCATCCAGATTGGTGTCACTGCCCACCTGACACACACACACACACACACACACACACACACACATATATAATTAAACCCCTGTATGAAAAAACAAGTATTTGTTTATATATAATAAAGTCAGATACTATAAACTGAGAAAAACAGGCAGAATTCAGCTCTCTCACCTCCAACCAGAAGTGAACCATGTCGTGTACATGAGGCACGATGATGGACACCTCACTCTCCATGAGCTCATTAAACACCTCCATAGCTTCGCTGGCTTGGGTCTGTGTAAACGTGGACAAACCTCATCCTTTCATCGCTGCTTTTTGGGTTTTGTTTTTTTTTTCCCCATCAGCTTTTTAAGGATCAGAAAACAGAAGCATAAAGACTGACAGAGACCAATCTTACCTGATCTGCTTTAATAAGGTGTTTGAGAGCGACGATCAGACTTGGGATGAGAGAACGCATCTGGTTCTGTGGGGCAGTGGAGCGATATTGAAATCGTCGCTAAGTGTCGGGACAACGAACATAGTTTTGCTATCTTAAAGAGAGTCATACTGTTGCCTCACCATCTCCGTGGTGCCAGTGTACGCAGTGATGGCTGTGAGGGTGAGGATGCAGTAGTACAAGGCAGTTGGGTTGTTATGATCCTGCAGCATGGTGCTAAACAGCTGTAACAGCTGGCTGTAATGAGGCTTGAATGGCTCAGGGTTGGACTCAATAACCTTGTTCAGCAGCAGGAGGCCAACCTGGAGGAGAAGAGGACACCAGATACAAATAGATTTGATTGATTTAAATTCACGATCTTGAATGAAAAAAAACAAAAACAAACTCCTGCGATCCTCACAACTCTAACATCGAGTGTGGTTTAGTCAAGCAGCACCATTATTGGTTCTTGACCTGTCTGTCGTGGGCGTTGACGCTCTTGGTAGCCTGGTTGAGGAGCTCCAGCAGGGCAGGCCAGCTGTCAGGTGTCTCATGTTTTACCATCACTGCACAGAGCTGGGACAGCGCATGCTGCACTGTGTGTCTGCAACGCAGAGTCAGAAATAAGCGTCTAGGACTGGGATGAATTCCCCAAATCAGTCTGTTGTTGTTGTTGTATAGAATCAGCAGCTTACTCGGTTTCTTGCATGAAAGCTTGTAACACCACTGCCTTCAGGCTGCGCGAACAGAGTCAGAATTAGAACAAGGATGATGAATTTGCTTGGCTGTGATTGTGTAAATGAGTCGATGAAAGCGCACCTTTCTCTGTCACAGGGGCTGATCTTCTTCCAGTGTTTCTTCACTCTCATCCTCAGCATCACGGCAGCTGACTGACGAACCTGACCAACCAGACAGGGGTTTTGTGATATACTGCAATGACACACATACCTGATTCCCTTCATTTTACACATTATTGGCATGGCTACACAACTGTTTAAACGAACACACACACACACACAACCAACCTGAGGGTTTTGGGAGCCACTTAAGACAGCACACAGGGCTGGAATAATGGCTGGATCCTTGAAAGCCTTTTTCAGCTGCACTGTGGCCTACAAAAAGGACAAGTAAGTCACAAAGTCAGACTGGCAGCCACGACAACATTACTAAATCACATGCAGAGCACGGATATATTTAGTTTTCTTTTCTTTTTTTTTTTCTTCTTCAGATAATAATAACAGTAAGGACCAGGATCTAACATCCGATCGAGCTGGCGCTATCGGAACAAGTAAACTGTAGCCACCTTACCAGACCCCTTAGCAAGCTGATTTTACCTTTAACTTTTCAACTTCTCTAAGTCGGTATTTCTGACATTACCTGCTGAATAAGCGCATTGTCGGGCTGTGTCAGCTGTAGAAGAATCTGCTCAAGTTCCTCGCTCATGTCTGCAGCTCTCAGCAATCACCTTTCGCTACGTCTGCTGGAGTATTTCTAGATTTATATTCCTCTTCGAGTTGTTGTTGTTTTCCCCCCCGAGTCCCACACAATAATTTAATCTATATTACAGGAAAAGGAAGCTATCGATGGACAGGGAAGCTCTAGCTCGGGGTGTGCAGCTGTCAGCACGCGGGGAAGAACCGGCCAGCACAGACACGTGAGTTGCGTTAAAGGGACCTTCACGCTGGTGGGAATAACGGCGCCTCCTACTGGAATGGAGGACTTTGTTCAAGAAAAAGTCTGAAAATCTTGTTTTTGTTTGTTTATTTCAACCCCATTCAATTAGGAAGTTTTCACAAAATATTTATCCAAACAAGAGACTTACGAAATAAAACTTGAGGCTGCAAAGATGCGGTATGAAAATAAGCATATTTACGTCCATACAGACGAGTGAGGACTGAGGAAACCATGAGTGCACTGAGGAACGACTTGCTAGCACAAAATTGGGAAATAGTAGACGGAGAAAATGATGTTGATCGTACATATGAGTCCCTTTTAAGAATGTTCACATGATTGTATGATAAAAAAATTGTCCTATAAAACAATACAGTAGAAAACAAAAATACACAGATCGACCATGGGTCACAAAGGGATTACAAAATGCCTGTAAAAAGAAAAATACACTCTATAGAGAATTCATAAAACAAAGAACTAGAGAGGCTGAACATAAATATAAATTTTTTTTTTAAAAACAAGTTATCTAATATTATAAGGGTATGTAGGAAAGAATACTATAGTAAAATATTATTTAATACCAAAAACAATATTAAAGGAATATGGGGCATATTAAATCATATCATTAAAAGTGGCTCCAGACAATAAAGTAACCCTCAATATTTTATTGACCACAACATTAAAAAGGTTGTATAAAGGACAATATGGATGATGTGGTTAATATCTTTAATGTTGTTTTTTTTTTGTAAGTGTTGGACCAAACCTGGCAGAAAAAAAATCCCTGATCCATTGTCATCCGAGGATCAGAACGATGACCTTATAGATTGGAATCCCAGCTCAAAGTTCCTTACAGCAGTGGAAGAAAAAGAAATAATAGACATTGTAAATGGCTGCACGGTGGTGCAGTGGTCAGCACTGTCACCTCACAGCAAGAAGGTTCGGGGGTCTGCTTCCTGGAAATGTTCAAAAATTGTTTTTTTTTAACAGAGATGTGGATTATAATTGGAGGGGGGAGTGCAATCTAAAACATCTTCGTGTCCGCACAACATTAAAAAAGTTTTCTATTCCTGTATGTGGAGTGAAGCTGTGGTCGGGTGCGGAGCTCAAGCCAATGTCCAAGCATGACCCCGTTTGGAACGCGGTACAAAAACACGGTTTTCACAGGGTCCAGGGGGGAGGAAGGGCTTTGATGATCACCAGCTGTTTTCACAGATCATTTATTCACTTATTTACATCATTTATTTTCTATCGTCTGTAAATATGTACATTCATGAGGTCTTGGTACATACATTTCAATACATACAGTAACTTGTGAATACGTGTACAGACAGGACATGGAATTCTACTGATGATTGTTAATCACTGAGAAAGGAGAAGGGTCGGATCAAACAAGCATCTGCTTCTTCCCACCCCTTTTCGAACATGTTAGGTTAACACGGTTTTTGTTATCGTGACTATTTTGATTTGGGTTTGTTGTTTTCTCATGTTGGAAATAGAGCCTTCATTCATTCATTCATTCATTCATTCATTCATATTTCAGAAGCTGGAACCAGACATTTTGAGGTATTTTATTGACAAACCTCTCAAAAATGATTCTTTAACTTTGATCTTTATCCAGGCATGTGTCTTACATATCATAAATTCAAAATCATACATACATCTAAGATATGTATACATATCTAACATACATACAAGTTCTTTAAAAAAATAATACATTATTGAACCATGACTATACATCATAGTTCAAGGTGATTTATTGGATTTCGTGAGAATTGAGCGCATTCACATTGTGGTTTTGCAGAGTTGACTACAATCCAGTCGTACAAAATTAACCCTCTGTCTTTAATGCATCCATATTTTCACCTGTGCATTTCTACATAGTGATAGTTTGCAATGTGGTATCAATACTTTTACAAAGACCTGTAAGTTATAAGAAGAGAGTTTTGAGAGCTGCTTCCAAGAGTCCCATCGGACTGTCACAAGCCAAAATGTAAAATCCACATTTTTTTTAATCGAAACACAGTGAAAAGATATTGTTAAAACCAAAGAAGAAACCGACTGAGGTCAGATGGACCAACTGGATCTTTGTGCGGGAGAATGTGGCCAAACGAGAGTTCATTAGCATGCTGCTAGGACAACAATGGAGAACCTGATTGTCTCACACCTCACAACAAAAACAGCCATTATCGAAAACACATCTTCAGAGCCTCATCTGTGTTCAGAGTGCGGAAAGACACAGATCATCTTTGTACAGCATCGGTTTCACGTACAAAAAGTGTTTAAGGTATCAAAACAACAGAGGTGTACAACTGTAAGACTTCCGTCACTAAAAGAACCTTTAAACAGAAGTTGTGCCATTTCACACTGCACCCTAAAAGCACGGCCAGTAAGTGTAAGGCCAGTCTGAAATCTCAATGCTCATGCACACCACACCTGCTCACCCACCCCCACCTGCGCTGTAACCCCCTCCCTCCTTGCATGTCTTGGTCAATTCAAGATCAACTGAACGCTCCGAGTTCAGTCAGAGATCAGTCGAAGTGCTGATGAGCCCATCAGTAGCACATCATGTCACCACTAACTGATCTATTAGCACGTCAATGCAGCCACTGAGAGGGAAGACAAACAGCCGCTTGGATCGTGACACCCAGTATAATCTAATTCATCTTTGTGAAAAGGATTGCAAATGTCGGTACAAAGAGCTTGAATGAACATGTCAAATTCACCCCAGGGTGGGGGATGTGGAATTGTCTGACTACGTAAGCCTGAGCTGTGAGCAGTGTCTACGTGGACGTGGCACAACAACAACTTGATGGCTCAACAGGAGCTGAATGTACCCTCCTCCGAACACCTCAAACTAACTGGACTACCCGCAATGATCTACATCTGATCTGGGTTCAAATGCCAACTAAATCTGCGTGGACTGATTAAAGAGCTTGTCGAGACGAAGGCCAGTCTGCTGGTCGCCTACTACATGTGCAGTGGTTCGCCATTGGAGAACTCAGGTGTGATAAATCGTCATCAAATGTAAACACATTCTGAGTGATATGTCCTCTGCACAATGCAGAGAGAGGCAGCCTCCATTGATGTCAACCCCCCTTAAACCTTGAACCCTTGCAGGAGGAGGCCTGAAAATAAAGTAGGTCCTTCTGGTGTCAGTGGTTTTTTTTTAAAATTTGTAACTCCAAATATCATGAGATTCGATGAGATTACAAAACAACGTTCACATATTAAACCAAGGTTTTTTGGTGCATGAATGTGGTGACAGTAAAACTTCAAATGACACTGCAGTATTTAAGAAACTTCATGTCCTTTTCCACATAAACATGTTCATTTATTTTCCCTCCCCGTGGTTTTGAATAATCTGGGTTATTTATGGATAGTTTCTGATTGGCAAAATAACGCCTTGTCATGAAGTAATTCTGGTTTCTGTGACAGTGTTTTTTTTCCACACGGAGTCGAATTTTGAGGTTTGTAAATGCGCAACATAAAAACCCTACTGCCTGATAAAATGATGTATAAAGGAAAAATAAAATTTCCACTCACACATTTTACTCTGTTGATGGCTTATTCAGATATTTTGCTTGAGTGATTTTATTTTCATTTTCCACGTCTTTTTTTTAAAAACTTTTTAAGAAACTTTTTCCGAATTGTGAAGACAGAGAATAAACCTCGGTCGTCTGTAGAGAGAGGGGGGGGGGGGGGTGCTGCGGGTGATGTAAGGGTCAAAGCGATTGGCTGAGACCCTCGCCCGCCTCCCTCCCTGCTCGCAGCCACACGCCTCGTTATAAACGGCCTCGGAGGAGTTGGGCGCAATTTGTTTGAAAGTAAATGTAACGTGTTCTGAGGGGCCTGCCGTTTTTTTTTAAATTTAAATTTAGGTTTCGGCATTTAAAAAAATTCTCGCGTACTGCTACCAATTTTAGCCTTTCTGTTTGTTCGTTTTTTTTTTTTGTTGTTTTTGCGTTTTTAAATTTCTCCAACGGAACCTGCCTGAAAAATGGCAGAGTGGAAGACGCAAATAGGCTACAACTACAACCCCTCTTACCATGCCTACGCTTACGGCCTCGTGTACCAACCCGGACCCGAGCAAAACCACGGCAACATGACCGGCTGGGGGGAAGCCACGGTCACGGATTTGAGCAACTACAACCCAGGGGTGACTCAGGTGTACTACGCGGCCACCGCCAGGACACTCGAGGAATCCCCGCCTCGAAGCCCCGAGCAGCATGTCATGAACGGCCATTGTCACTACCAAGGCTCCGGCCTTGTCTATCTCGGTGATGGCCAGGCAGGCCGGCTTCTCCTGGCCGGACCACACCGAGTAGACTATGATACTCGGGCTAATGATACTAGGCGGGCCGGGAGCGACTCAACAAGCGACTCGGAGGCGCACGCCTCCCCAGGTACGTAAATGCAGCACTGTCCAAGCTAGCATCACACTTAGCGAAGTGCTAACTACGTCTAGGTAGGAAAGAAAGCCCGGGAAGTAGTGTCTTGGAACCAGAAATGTACACCAGATGCACAATATTGTTAAGTTGTAAAGGTAGACCCCAAAGTGGACATTTGTACACCATTGTGGTGTGAAGAGGATTTCAAATATCCCGCTATGAAACGCTCAGCTGACATCTCGCGACAGGAAATGAGACCATATGGCAGAACCCCCGCAGAAGTGCAAACATCCTTTTAATTGAAAAATTCGTATGTCTTTCTTCACCTTCACCTTAATTTTTCTTGTATTAATTCTGACCGCTGCACCCCCCCCCCCCCCCCTCAGATTCATGGAGTTTTGGGAGCAGAGAAGGAATGGTATCACAGGCAGACCCTGACACCTGGCCAAAGAAGGACCTGGATGAGGAGGCAAGCAGCAGCCCTGACACCATCGAGGATGTTTCAAGCTCCCTGATGGGAGAACCGCTCCCATTTGTTGATGTAGGGACCAAGAGCACTACTAACAATATCTCGGTACCGAGTCCTGTACCTACCCCAAAGAAGCAGAGCACTACTGCTGCCACTGAGAACCCTAAAGCAAAGGTCCGTGCCGCCTTCTCAGAGACCCAGATGAATACTCTTGTTCAGCGCTTCAGTGTGCAGCGGTACCTCACCCCTGCTGAAATGAAGAACCTAGCAGAACTTACAGGGCTTACATACAAACAGGTGAATGGTTTTTTTTGTTTTGTTTTTTCAGACTGATGGCGTCAATGAAAAAAAAATTGTGTATTTTTCACCTTGAACTCGTTCCTTATTTGAATGTGGCTTTATTTTTCGTTTAAAGGTGAAGACATGGTTTCAAAATCGAAGGATGAAGTTGAGGAGACACCAGAAGGACACCAATTGGGTGTCTGAGCGCTTCACTGCCAACAAGGACAGCCCAGTCCGTGGGGGCATCTTCCCCAACATTCACAACCACATTCCTCCTGTACGTAAACCCTTTCAAGTAGTCTGCAAGCCAAGGACTTAATTTTGTCATAAATGACAGTAAAAGAGAGAGTTTTTAAAGAATCATAATATAAAACGGTTGATTTTCTTTCAGTTCATTCTTGCTGCTTTAATGCTGGTTTTTGAGGTTTGGGGGTTTGTGTTCCTCCATAGTTGTTCAGCCCGGATGTCCTGTTTTCTTGTAACAGAGAGACTGTGGCGTGGACATAGAGAAAAGCGACCATTATGGAGACTTAACCACAGTACGGTTAAGGTCTTAAAGGCGAGACGCAACACTTCTGCAAGGTTGATGTGTTTTGCAATACTGACCCTACCCCTGCCTGTCTTTCAGTACCAAGATTCCAGAGCCCAGCGTAAAGAGCAATACAATCATCACATGATGGAGGCAGCCTTGAAGAAGACTGCTCCTCAGAACCTGGCCTTCTACCTGGCTGCTATGGGCAGTGCTGCTGGATCTGCTGGTTATCCGTCCTGGCCCCCCAGCTCACCCCAGGCTGCATTGCCTACCCGACCCCAGGCAGCTAGCTGGTCCGTCCCTCAAGGCACCAACCACTATGAATTCAACACAAGTGCTTTCAACTCAGCTCCCACCACTGAGCCTGACGCCGTCTTCGACTGCAAAGATGGAGAGGCCACCAACGGCCACGGCTCCATAAACCCAGCCATGGTGCCCCACTGCAGTCAGTAGTACCCGTTAACACTGAAGCCACGTTCTTAATACTTCCCGACAGTAGCTGAGTGGATTTTGGTTGAGCTGGATGTACATATGCCTTGTTCATACTCCTGTTCAAATATATTTTACTTTTATTCTCAAGTTCTATTTTTTTATACTCAACTATTTAATGTATGTTGATTTGTTCTTTTATACTTCGATACCAAAAAGCTCAAACTGATGCATTCTTTGTATTGCATTTTTACCTTTTTTAGATTTTTTTTTGAACAGAAAAGTACAGATAGTCGGCACACATTCAATGTTTTTTTTTTTTTTTTTTTTTACAATTACATGTTCATGTTGCAACTTAAAACTTGTCTTGACTTTCATTGGAACAGGGAAAGCTCCTTTGTCCTGGTCTTCAAATGTTTCCTTTCTTTTTAAATCCACCCAGCAAAACTTTCACGACGCCGGTGTGAAAAAAGTGCCCGTATTTCTATTAAAAGGTATTTTATTGAAAAGAGTATTTACATCAAAATCACAGTAAATGGTGATCCAAGAATACAATGGCAATATTGCACCCATCACCAATGTTATGCAATATCTTTACACTCAACAAGGCGTCATCTCTCTAATCCACTGCAGAGCCGGTGCAGAACAGTTTCTCTAATATAATGCGATTAGGCTGCAACAAGGGGATATATTGCAAGTCTTGCAATGCTGCATAATCCATCAAAACTACAGTATGAGTTGTCTGAGGGTTCGGTGTTTACCGCAGGAAATGAGGACTTGAATGTCACCAGGGATCGGCGCAAAACGACGCCCCGCGTCTTAAAATGTTACAAACCCATTCGCTCTTCTTCCATCCTTCATGTTAACCACTCACTCCCGATGTGACACGGTCATCCCTTTGTAGTGTAAAATTCCGTTTTATCCTAAAATGCGTGTTCCCCAACCCCTCCTTCATCTGTCAGTCCAATCAGAGCACCGATCAGCAGCTCACGTAGAACAAAAGTAAAGGCCCCTGTTTCTCCTCTTTTTACCCCTCAGGAGGTTTATGACTGAGAAAAGCAAGAGAGGAGAATGAAGATTGTCCATGTCTGTTATGAGGAAATGTGGGTCGAGCTGAATGCGTGTCTGCACGTTAGCGTGCCTAGTCCATCTTGAGGCTACGGTAGATGTAGCGGATAAAAGCCAGGGAGGCCCAGAACGACACGCTGCCCAGCATCAAAGAGAAGACCAGCGCCGTGAGCAGGGAGTAACCGAAGAACTCCGTGCTTTGCACCAGGCCGCTCATAGATGATCGGTTCCTGTAGTAGAAAACAGAGTAGACGAAGATGAAGAGGCCCGTGGAACCGGTGCTCAGCACGCTCCGCCACCACCAGCGGTAGTCCTCGCCAGACAACAGGAAGTAGGTGAGGGCCACAGAGATGCAGGCCCCCACTGAGATGAGGATGGCGAAGACGCACAGGAGGATGCCGTAGAGGGTGTAGTGCTCTCTCCCCCAAACGGTGGCAAAGATGTAGTACAGCTCCACGGAGATGGCACTGACGGGTGATGAGAAGCACAGATATGGGAGTTGGTTGTTAAAATCAAGGCATTCCAACAGATGTGATGATTCAATGTAATATTAAACTATCACGTGAAGTAGGACGAGGGCCCTCCATCTGCCCCTACCCTCCACCTTTACAACTGGAACGGAAACGCTGACTCACATCTTTTCAGGACCTGAAGCAGCTCACCTGAACGGCAGGAAGCCACCAATGGCCATGTGCACCACCGTGTGCTTGTACCAGGGCTGTTGGGGGATCTGACGGGCGATGTTACGGGTGCGACAAGGAGCCTGAAAGCTCCCCGCTCGGTTCTTCCCAACGATGCCGCCAATGACAGTTAGGGGGAAGCCCACCAGCACCCAGGCACCCAGGAGGAGGAGCACGGTGGTGGCCGGCAGGGCCTGGGTGGAGCCGCTCCACCAGTGGATTGAGTTCACAACGCTCCATGTAAGGAAGAGAGGTGCTGGAGGGATAAATCAGATGGAGACAACAAAGAGTGTTGCGTTACTTCTATAAAGATAATGAAATTATTATACACTCTTTATTTAAATGAAGCGTAAAAGTATGAAAGCTGTGACTATTTTACAGCTGAATAGATCAAGAACAGAATAGCCTTGCAGTATCCGAGTGGATTATCCTGGATTAATCCCATTAGACTAAAAATGAAGTTCAGTATTTTAATTATTTAAATATTACAGAATATTTCATAATCATAAAAATCACTCATTCAAACACAATATTAATGAAATATTTAATAACAAATATGATTTTCCTCCAAAAATTGACCGGAATGTTATTTTTTTGTACCGAAACTCCACAGCCCACCTGCAGTGCCTTCTCAGCCCACCAGGGGTCGCGGTGCACATAAAAAAGTGACAGCTCTTCCTCAATCAGAAGTGCTATGTTACAACTACATTTATGAATAAATAATCATATGAGATCTGTTTTGAAAGAGGAATCCTGCAAAAAAAATATTGAAGTTATTCTAAATTATTTGATTGTTTGACAGCACGACCATGAAACTGGACACTGAAGAAGACCATAACTTGCCTACTACTGTGGAATAAACGCTATTTTATTCACTCCCTTTTCCTCCCACATATGTTTTATCGAACCTATCGGGGCGGTTTTGATGCAATTATTTCAATTGCAGGAATGAGCAGAAAACTGTGAATTTAAGAGGAAAAAGAGGAAAAGTAAATTTACAGAAGAAGGGTGGAGGGTTAGAAGTAATTTGGTTTAAATAATTATCATTCTACTGGGAGGGATTACTTGAATCCACAGCTGTGTAAATAATAATTCTGCATCGAGCTTTTGGAAGAGTAAAAGAAGCTTTGCTCCTTGACTCAGTGGGAGCGAGAAGCGTGGGACTCACCAGAGAAGAGCGATGAGGTGAGGATGATGTTCCATACCCAGCGCTGGCCGTTGATTTGTGTGTAGAAGCTGCACGAGACGTAACCGGACACACAGCTGGTCAGGGCGTACAGGACGATAGCTGCCGAGTTAATGGCGCCGTGGCGGTGCACATTGAACATTCCCAGTAATGCCATAAAGATGATCCCTACAGCGAAGATGAGGCAGATCAAACTTCATCTGCATGTGTTTAATATACAGTAGAACACAAAGACTTAGTGCAACAGAGCCGTGTGTGTGCGTGTGTGTGTCTTTGTACGACACCAAGAATAAATAAGCACCTGTGGCAAGGGTAAGGAACTGAGCCCCCACTCCCAGCACGGCACACAGCAGGCTTTTGTAGGGAGGAAACCTGAAGACATCTGTGTGTATGATCTTCCAGCCATTGTCTCCTTGGTCCAGGTCCTCACAGCCCCCCTCCTCTTCCACGTTGTACCTGCAGGAGAGGAAAAAAAAAAAAAAAATCCGGAATCCATTTTACCAGCCGCCTGACATTCAGGAAAACAAGAAAATGCAACAGTGCCTTAATTTTGTTTTTTTTTAAATAACTACATTTGTCAGGTATCTTTGTTCTAATTTAGGAGCTGCTTTTTCAACTGACCTGGCAAAGTCGTTCTTCAGCACCCGCATGAGGATGATGATGACGAAGCCGAGCAGCAGCACCACCAGCACCAGCGAGTTGATGATGGACAGCCAGTGGATCTCCAGGGTTTTGGGGAAGAAGGAATAGTCTCGCAGGCGCTCAGCTCTGCGGGAGTGAGGTAGACTGGACTCGAACCAGTGCACGCTGTAGGTGTGAGTGACCGTCAGACTTCCTCCGCCCACCCCGACTCCGCCAACTGCAGCACCTGCACCCTCCTCCAATGGAACGGGTTTGACGTCCCTCACGGTGACATTGGCGAAGATGACTGAGTTGCTGTTGTACTCTATGTTGAAGTCGAGGTGAGTCCACAAACCCACCTGATGGAGGAGAGGAGAAATGAGCACTCCCACAGGTAAGGGTTGACAGTCACAGTCCTAAATGATCCGAGGAACTCCTACAACGAGGAGGAGGTTCACCTTGTGGCTGTGAGGCAGGAAGCCGCTTTCCTCTATGTATCCCACAAACCCCCAGATCGGAATGTCATCCAGGACAAATTCAAAGTAGTAGAGCTCCTCAATGGCTTCTCGAAGCTGGTCCACCTAAAACACACACACACACACACACACACACACACACACACACACACACACACACACACACACACACAAACACACCTTAGTCATATGTGAAAGTGGCAGCAGACTTTTTAGCATGAAACCAGTTGAATGAAATTCAGCGTTAGTAAGTCTGCTCTTGGTGTTGTGGGCATGATAAAAATATTTATTTAAAATAAATCTATGATGCAGGGGCGGCACGGTGGTGCAGTGGTCAGCACTGTCACCTCACAGCAAGAAGGTTCCAGGTTCAAGTCCTGGCTCCAGCACAGGATCTTTCTGTGTGGAGTCTGCATGTTCTCCCTGTTCCTGTGTGGGTTCTCTCTGGTACTCCAGCTTCCTCCCACAGTCCAAAGACATCAAGAGGGGACGAGGCTGATTGATACTCTGAATTGACCGTAGGTGTGACTGTGAGTGTGAATGGTTGTCTGTCTCTATGTGTTGGTCCTGTGATGGACTGGTGACCTGGAAATCTACGATGCTCTGCAACTTTAACCTCTAGCAGCACGTTATTTTTCTGTACATTGTACTGGGCTCATTTAAAGCAAGTCAAACAAGGCACTGCAGCACTTTTTGATGGTGTGTACGTTTCAGTATGAAACTCATTCGTGTGACACTTCTCGTCAACTATAACACACCTGAAAAGAGCTCCTGACAACAGCAGCAATAAATCATGCATGCCTATTACATGTATGTACGTCCTCAGGACAGAGTCGTGCAGCTCAGGGAAGGCTGTCACGGCACCATCAGTCTCTCTTCCATGTTCTCTATGTTGCCCCGGGGTGCTGCAGTGCCGAAAGGTTAAAAAAAAACAACTGTGCCTTTTCCTGTTCTGATCTCCAGTGTCATGTCAGGTCACATGTCAGACATTTTAGTAATAGTTTTGGCTGCGATAACTATGTTTGACGAGTCTAAGTGAATACCTGTTGCTCTGAAAGCGTAAGCTGACAGAGAGTTTTCTTCTCTATGTTCTCTCTGAAGCGAATGTGATACAAAGACTGCGCCATCCTGTCACCGTCCAGCACCTCTCCCAGGCTCAGGGACTTGTGATGCACCTGCAGAGAAATATTTACAACATGAGTCAGTGCAGAGAGTTGGCACAAACCGCAGGTAGACTGGGAAAAGATAATAATGTTACCTGGACGTGAAAATCAAAAACAGAATTGGCAACGTCTCATTTCTTTGCTGCGTGGTTGGTGTTTTATTGTATTTGGTCGCAGAGCCAACAACATTGTGACAACTCACCTTAATTTAATTAATTTTAGAGCCAAACAAGCACACCAAAAACAGATGAACACGCGGTTATGCCAAGATAAACGTGACCATTCCTATTTTTTAACCCATGCTGCCGTTTGTACTGCAGCGCTACGTCACATTAACCAGCAGGTGGTCATAAAAAAATACTTTGCACGGCTCCAAATAAAGAAAGATTCAAACGAGATCCCCATTTTAACGCCCAGCCCGACAGAGCTCGATTTCTTAAAGTAAAATTATTCACTCTTATCTGTCTTCTAGCATCTGCATTCAACATGACGAATAGTTCCTCTACTAGATAGTTAAAAAAAAAAGAAAAGAAAGCAGAACAATGACTGACCTTCTCTGGCCTGCAAACTGGGAGGGTGTAGTAGTGATACGTCTCCTGGGGGTTATGGTACGGCCCAACTTTGTTGACATAGAGAGTCACATTGTCCCCCTGTTTGTAGCCCACAGCCCAGCCTGAGAAAAGGCACAGGATCCAGACGCAATGCAGGCCCATCATCTTCTGACAGCCACCTGGCAGGTGTCCTATTCCGCACGGCATGGCCCCTGTGGCAAAGACGGCCGGTGTCATCAGCTCATGTAGTTCGCACCTCTCACTTCCAAAAATGAGGAGGAGACAGCTGATAATCTAGACACTGAGTAGAGGCGAATGAAGAATTTGATGTAACATCGGACTAAGAAGGAACAGATTTGAGAAGGGTTTGGTTTAACTTCCATGAATTACAATGTATTTCATCAGTTTCATAAAGCCGGGGTGGGGGGGGGGGCGGTTAAATGACCTCTTTTCATTTTGTGAAACCAAATTAAAGTCCTATTTAGGTTAAAAAAAATGTACGTTGGATGTTTCAGCTCCGTGAAACGCTCAGTGATGAAAGGGGTACGTGGTCTCCGTGGTCTTTGAAAATCTGAGAGGTGGGATTTCTGGCATCACAACTATTTTTGAAGCAAATCCCCTCTCCCCCTGTGATAAGGAAAACCTGAATCATCCAGTAAACAAAATGTGAGAGGGGAACTTATAATGATGTCTGGGGTATCTTGTGTCTGACAGATCAACGCCATTTTTTTTAAATTTCTCATCATTTTTGTCACGAATGGTGGTTTGGACTCAGAATTCATCACCCTATCCGTTTTTTATTTTGCGTGTGCCCATAAAACTTGTCAAAACAGTAACATACAGATTTATGCATTCACAAGTAATAAATAAACCCCACATATATTGAAATATGGTGTATGTATGGCAGCGAGGGGAATGTAATAAAATAAAAGAGACAAAAAACTTTTTTATCATGCTGGATTAATCTTTCACTCGAGGTCTGAACGCTGTGCAGGCAGCAGATTTGTGTTGACATGAAAAGATGGTGTGTACTTGCCGGGAAAGGTTACCCGTGCTCCTCACCGTAGCTCCTGTTTGGTATTAATCCCAAACGTTGTATCTCAATTAAAAACAACAGCAACAACAACTCCTGTGTCCCACTGTGCGTTTACAACAAAGCCTTAAAACTTAATTCAATGAGCTTTGGCCCCGTCTTGTATTTGAATGTAATTTAAGGCAGATGTAGATTTTGAAAGCAAAAACATCAAGTGACTTCTTTCATCGATTATTTCAATTTCAGGCCGTCATATCAAGGTCAAGTGGCATCCTGTTTGTCTTCCTAACGTAATTTTAGTGGAAGGGGGAGAGAAAAAAACGGACTAATGACGGTCCTCACAAATGTGCATTCAGATTTGGAGTACCCAAATATGGCTGCAAATAACTAGAGACAAGAAGTTATCCAAATCTGCCCTACCTGTGTCACTGCTGTCACTTCAGTCTCGATGCTCCGGTATGTGCCAAAATCCAACAAAACCAGTCTGTTGGCCGGATTCCTCGGTCTCCAGGCCCCGACGGTCTCCTCTCTGCTCCCGTAGGCGTTGATGGAGGAGCTCAATGTATGGATTTGCAACGAATCATTCTGGAAATCCTCAAGGAGACGTCCCGATTTATCTTACATTAATCCATATTCATACTGCCAAGCGGGTTCCTCCTACAGACACCAGAAACGGTGTATTAGACGGGGACCGACTCCACGTCACCTTAAAAATAAATATATCGACGGCTCGATTGAGTTTTCCGGGAGTGGGCGGAGAAACTAAAACACACCTCCGACGTCCCAGGTTGTTAAAGTTGCACCTCACGGCCACCGTTACATTACCATGGTTTATACTCCTGCTTTAATGCCAACAAAACTACCGCTTTGGCCCCGTCTGCTGCAGCGACTTTAATATTTTTGCAATGACCGGATTTCCTCTAAGATCTGCGAACCAATCCAAGGGTGCGTCCGAACAGTCAGTTGCGTCGAGGAAGGGTCCTATCCGAGCGACCTGACCCGGAAGTTTCTCCGTGGCCGCCATGATGAGTGCTGTCGAATTCACAGGGAAGGAGGTGCGGTGCCTCCTAGTGTAGCTCCTGGAGCATAGGAGACAGTTTCAGTATCTTCGCCGACATGGAGGAGACAAATGTAGACCTGTTCCTCCCTCCAATCTTGTAGAGACAGAAATAGTGAAAATGTGTCTGACAAACTGCCAAAAGAATAATAGGAATATTCCTACTTTACTACAGGGAGAATTTGTATCTATTCCATGTGTGGTTTCTTACTGGAAGTCTTTTGTAAGTGATATGAATTGGAAAAGAGTAGGGACGATTCCCAACAAATTTCTTGTAACAAACAAGATAAAAGAAGTCTCATTCCAAATAATGCACAAATATCATCCTGGAAACCATGACGAAGTTTCAAAGGGACATTGATGTGAACTGTTCTTTCTGTGGAAACCACCCGGAGACGATTCCGCACCTCTTCTGGATCTGCTCACACTCCACGTTTTGGAAGGACTTCAGCAGATTTATTGTTGGACGGCTCTACAAAAAAACTTCACTTTAAAATGGGAAAATATTCTGTTTTTTTTTTTTTCAGAAGACAAAGAAATGAAGATGTAGATTTTATTATAAATTTGTTCATTATATTAGCAAAATACTATCTCCACAAATGCAAGTACAGCAACCCAAAACCTGCTTCCAAGCATTTTATAAAGGTGTGTGAGCAAACACTCACAATGTTACAATTATGACTGACAGCTTGTCTTTAATATTCCACCTCGGGGCATTAAGTTACACTTGCACTACAGACAAGGTGAAAAATTGAATTAGTGCGTACCGTAGTCAATTTACAGAAAATTGTAGTTTCTTGAGACACACGACCATCACTTCATGACGCTGGCGAGTGAAAGTGTGGTGGGATTCTCTCAGCACCATCTCCTTCTGACTCCTCCTGACCGACCCAACCACGTTTTCCATCGCGGTCAAGGGATAGTGGATAGGGATAGGAGTCAATAGGGACTATTCGAATCCGGCCCAATACTTCCTCCTTAAAATCAGCCCACACTAGTCAAACATGAAATATCGATACGCTATTCGCCTATGCCTCTGGCGACGCACTGCTCGGTAACTTGATTAGTAATGTCTGCCATTTGATTTCCCGCGAAACGGACGTATATCCCGGCGCCAGAGACTCGGGCGCAAGTGCACAAACCGTAGTTAAGGTATTCTTGCTAACAGCTCACGGGTGAGTACGTGGTGAACGCCTAAATGCTCTGGCTCAGTTCCACATGGCAGGTTAGAGGTATCAGTAGATGTCGTCCGCTCATAAGGTTAAGGCCTGGCTAGCTAACTTTACCTGCAGCTATGCTACTCTGACGCGTCTCTTTGCGGCACAGTAAGCTAACCAACCTGCCGGCACACGTTGCATCCAGCATCTGGTTCTGTATTCCCCCGTCCCCAGACGATTACATGCAGATCTTTCCACTTTAAATTAACATGACATTATATGCCATGTATAACGCTATGATTATGAGCATGCATTTGACATTGTCATCAGCACTTAACCATGTAAACTAGTCCTGTATCATTCCCCGCGTCTGGACGCCAGCGTGTGTTTATATGAGAGGAGAACGAAGTCGCTGATCTTGCTTAACTGTTTATTAGACTCCGCTGATACAAATCTCAGCTCGAGCACATAACAATGGGAATACACGGACTCGCCAAGCTGATCGCAGATCAGGCACCCGGTGCCATCAAAGAGCAAGACATCAAGAACTACTTTGGTAAGTGAAGCGTTCAGTATTCATATGAAAACCCAGGCTGTGGATGTAATTGTTGTGACCTCTGCTCATTTGAACGCCATAGATAACACGCTAACTCTTGCAGGCAGGAAAATCGCGATAGATGCCTCGATGTGCATTTACCAGTTCCTGATTGCTGTGCGACAGGATGGTAACGTGCTGCAGAATGAGGATGGAGAGACAACAAGGTCAGACGTCACTATGCAGAAAACAAACAAACATAAAAGCAGCTAGCTAGCACTCATGTAGGCAGAAGATCTGACTTGAATTGGCTTGCGTTTCCTCCAGCCACCTGATGGGAATGTTCTACAGGACAATCCGCATGCTGGAACATGGCATCAAACCTGTGTACGTGTTTGATGGCAAACCCCCACAGCTTAAGTCAGCGGAGGTCAGTGTTTCTGATTATAACCATCATACCTACATGCTGCCATTGCAGGAATGGTAATCACTTCCATGACTTGTGTTCATTTTTTGGCACTGCTGTGTGGTATGGACATGCTAGGTGTGGTTGTCATGCCAGCCGCACCCTGAGGTCAGAACTGTAACATCGATTTCTGACGACTGATCTTCACCAATCTGTCACCAGTGTTAACTTGTGAAAATTCTAAAGTCTGTAACATTTTCTCCTGCCCCTTGATTAAAAATGGCTCATTGGTTATTAGTTGTAATCTATGCATGCGCCGCGTGTCTTTGACATTGGATTTCCTCCCTGCTGCAGCTGGAGAAGAGAGGGGAGAGACGAGCAGAAGCTGAGAAGCTGCTTGCACAG
>NC_141340.1:14690000-14737500 GCF_037954235.1 Aulostomus chinensis
TGGTGAAAAGTAGGAAATGTGGACATGGAGGTTTTTGCATTGTGTTGAGTAACAGGAACTTCTTTGTACATACGAATTGCAGACTTTTTTCTTGGTGTCAGTTGCAATAATGTAAATGTGCTGTAAAGACTCCCCCCCCCCGTTCAACTATTATTTTTTGATTTTCATGTTTTACGTGAGAAGCTCTGAAAACACACTTGATGTTAGGGTTGTTGTTCACGCAGGATGCTCACGGCAACAGAAGCTACTGATGTTTCACAAGAAAATCAATGGGGCTGCGACACCACAGGAAGTTGAAACTTAAAACAGTTGAAGAGGGAAGTTGAATATTTTTCTGCTCTACTGCAGCTTAAATAATTTATTGGTAAGTACAGAATTTTCTCTTCTCTCTCTCTCTCTCTCTCTCTCTCTCTTTTTTTTAACTGATTATATTTAGAGGAGTAAAAAAAAAAAGAACAAATGAGGACAAAAAGGTGTGCGTATGATGAGAAAAGGGAGGACTGTTATAAAAGTTGAATTGAATAAAATGCATACGCAGAAACATATGAACAAATGAATGCAGACGAGTACGTGATCATGATTTCTATAGAAATAGCTGCGTTTGATACAAGTCCACGAGGGTAGAAAGGACGATAGGAATTCATGTGAACCAATAACGATCGCGATAACACAACAAATCTGGGCTGGTTTCTTTTTTAACCACCGGCCGGGCGCCATAAAGTCATTTGGGGTGTCATTATTGATGTGGTGTTTCATATTTACACAATGAAATGAAAATCACTGTGTTGCGTTTGGAAATCCAGGCGCGCTCTTTCCCCGCAGCGTGGCCTCCAACCATGTTGATGTACGTGCTGCTGCACGTCGTCCTCCTTCTTGGTGAGTCAGTTTCATTTGAAGCTTTTACTTGAATCATTTCAGTCCTAAATTCATTTATTAAAAAATAAATAAAAATTTAAAAAATATATATATAAACTTCTTCTCCCACTTTATGAATCATCTTCTCTGACAGGTGCCACAAAGGAGTGCTCGATCTCCTTCATCACCGCGCCACGGGAGATGGAGGCCCTGAGTGGCTCCTGTTTGCTCATCCCGTGTAACATTACGAATGACGTGTATGACAGGACAAAAGAGACCTGCGGAATGTGGCTAAAAGGTAGCACCAACATTGACAACCTTTTCTACAACAGCTGCGCGGCATCCAACAGTAACCCAATGGAAATTATTGGCCGGCTGAATCAGAGAAACTGCAGCACTCTCTTCTCCAGTTTAACCCCCCAGTATTCAGACACCTACTTCTTCCGAATGGAGAACCCTGCGTTCAGGGCAAATGCCCGATGTGAACCAGTTCAAATAAAAGTTACAGGTAAGACTTTTGTTTTTATCAGCACAAGTTATGTTTAGAACGAATTGAACACGCTTTGGGTCTCATTCTTGAAATGTCCATACACAGAAATTTAGTCTCACACACGACGGGACTTTTGAAGCTTTCAGTCTCCTCTTACAGTGGTCCTGCCTGTAAGATTAAATTAAGGATTGAGAAGAAATTGTGTGCAAGGATTTTACAAGAATGAGGTGGCCGGTGCAGGGCTGGCTTGTTTTTGTAGGCCACTCCAGGTGTTAGACCTCGGTTCCCTCCACCAAAGGCCAATCCATCCATCCATTTTCTTCCGCTTATTCTTGTTAAAGGTCAGGGCTGGAGCCTATCCCAGCAGCCTTCAGGTGAGAGGCGGGGTTCACCCTGGACAGGTCACCGGTCCATCACAGGACCAACACATAGAGACAGACAACCATTCACACTCACAGTCACACCTACAGTCAATTTAGAGTATCAATCAGCCTCGTCCTCTCTTGATGTCTTTGGACTGTGGGAGGAAGCTGGAGTACCAGAGAGAACCCACAAGCTGTTGGGATAGGCTCCAGCCCCCCTGCCACCCTGAACAGGATAAGCAGTAGAAAATGGATGGATATTTGAGGACTTTTCCCTCTTTTGCTGTTGTCATTTTGGATTTTTCTCTTGAGGTCACATACTTTTTTCACAAGTTCAACTGAATAAAAGGAACCTGACATTTCCTTTTTTGAAGGGTCATTTTTCTCCATAAGTCTGTGACGGTGGAGTGACGTTTGTCAGGGTTTGATTTTCACCCCCAGATTCTCCTGCAAGGCCGATGCTTGACTTCCCAGGTAAACTGAGAGAGACAGAGCTGGTGACTCTCACCTGCTCAGCGTCTACTCCCTGTCCTCACAAACCTCCTAAACTCACCTGGAACCTCCACCCAGACGCTCCAAACAAGAAGGTGGAAAATGCTGATGGAACCTTTAGAACTGAAATCCAGAAGAACATCACTCTGTCACACAAACATGATGGAGAGAACATCACCTGTTCTGCAGAATATCCTGTGAATGGTGGTTCCAGGGCTGCAGAGACCACCAGGACTCTCCATGTGTCATGTAAGAACGCCAGTGATTCTGGTTGGTTCCTGTCAGCACATGATGATTCATGGAATTCCTCTCTGCCGCTTGTTCCTCAGATGCTCCTAAAAACACCTCAGCATCAGCCAGTCCAGCAGGTTTGGTGTCACCAGGCAGCCTGGTGAACCTGAGCTGCTCCAGCAGAGCCAAGCCTCCCGTCAGCAGCTTCACCTGGTTCAAGAAGAGCAGGGGTGGAGCTGTGAAAGTTTCTGAAGGAGACTTTTACCGCTTGAATGTGACAGAGGGAGGAGTTTATTACTGTGTGGCCACAAATAATCTGGGCGATCAGTCTTCACCAGAGATCCAGCTGATTGTTGCAGGTAAATACTCAACCACCTGAACGTCTTCATCAGTGCTGCCGTACGTCCTCATACTTGGTTTCATCTCTAAAAGGAGAGCAGACCGATGGCTCTGTTCAGTGGGGGATTGTTGGAGGAATCACTGGGGTCGTGGTGCTCATCGGTCTGGTTGTCTGTGTTTGGTAAGTTTCACTAAAGCAGGAAATTGTCTCATTAATTGGAGATGGACCCTCACTCAGGTTACTCATGTCCTCTCATGGCTCTGATCTAGATTTGGTTCAGAAGGTCTTTAAATTTCAGGTCACTGGAGATGAAGCATAGAGCTTCAACAGACAGGTAACCAATTTGTTCCAAACACACAGGTGGAACCGCCTACTGGGCAACATGGGTAATGCATCTATGAGGCATGAAAGATGCACAATGGATACCAAAAGAAATGTAAACAAACAAAAAAAGAAATATCGAATGTGGCACTGAACTGGAAATTGGCTCTTCCAGTGACAGTGTTTTATTTTCATCATGATTATTATTATTATCATCATATTTTAATACTTTCCTTTGTTTAAGCTATTCAAGCTACAGCTTTTTGTGTCACTTAACTGATACTGATCAGATTTTTTATTTTTTTTTTAAATTTATGCCTCTTTTTTTTTTATAACGTTTTTCTCCTCTTGTACCTCACAGGCACTCCAAGTCAAAGCATTCAGCTGCAGCAAACATTCAGGTGGGAGAAAAGGGATTTTGACAGTAGAGTGGAGGATTGTGTCTCGTAGGTCGAGACGTGGAGGAACAAGTGTGATTAAAAAAAAAATCTTACTGGCAACATGCTGTGAACAAAGGTGTTCATCTGGGGGACGTAAAGGGGAAATTTAGAGGCAGCCAGTACACTGGAGCTCCTAACAACAGTTTTCATGTGTTAAATTTCTTTACAGAGTCGAGCAGAAGATGAAGATGTGGTTCCAGCTGAAACACATAAAGAGAAAGAAGAAATCCATTACGGAGAGATCGACTTCTCCAATCGGAAAGCTGAAGCATCTTGTTCTGTGCAGCACAGTGGACAGCAGCAGGATACAGTGTATTCACAAGTTCAAGTGTACAAGTCAACAAACACGACCACTGCTGGCACAGAGGACGTCTATGCTCAAGTGAAGTGAAAACAAGTGGCAGTAGATTTTTTGTTCTTATAGCTATTTATGTCTGTGTAGGTTCTCATTCATCCAGGTCATCATAGATCGAAGCGAAGTAAAATCTGGTCAACTGGACGTAAGTTTATCTTGAAGACGTTTCACCTCTCATCCGAGAGGCTTCTTCAGTTCTAGTGAAGAGTGTGGAAACTCCAGCTTATAAACCTATGTGGGAGTGGTCAGTGCTATTGTGGTGGAAACGACCCTCCTGAGACTCACCTGGCCTCCCCAAACGACCAGTCCTGAGAAACGCGTCCTTGCCAAAGGAATGAACTTTGCTGTCACCCCGAAACATCTCCCGACTGTGGACCTCATCACTGCCACAGAATCCGCCATCAAGAAGAACAACCTCTCCACCACAGAAGCAGATGAACTACGACTCAAGGTCACAGCGGCCCTCTCCGAGGCGAAGGTCCCCTCTGCCAACCTCTCGGTCCAGGAAAGGAAGGCCTTGAATGCACTGAGCAAAGATGAGAACATCACCATCCTTCCGGCTGACAAAGGAAGATGCACGGTGGTCCTTGACACAACTGACTACCAGAACAAGATCAGTTCTCTTCTCAGTGACTTTCACACATGAGACCTTAAAACGCGACCCCACCAGCAGCTATAAGAAGAAAGTGGTGGAACACCTACAGAAGCTGCAAAAGGGGGAAATCATCAACCGCTTGGAGTATCACCGCCTGTACCCCGGGGACGCAGTTCCACGGATTTACGGCCTCCCCAAAATCCACAAGGAAGGTGCCCCGCTCCGACCCATTGTCAGCAGCATAAACTCCGTGACGTACAACATCGCCAAACACGTCGCCATCATCTTAGCCCCCTTGGGAGGGAAAACCCCCCACCACGTCCAGAATTCCATGGACTTCGTGAACAAGGTTAGAGAACTCAAGCTGGACCCAGATGAGACCATGGTGTCCTACGATGTGACCTCCTTGTTCACCTGCGTCCCTACCGTGGAGGCTGTGGAAACAGTGAAGAAACGCCTACAGCTGGACAACACCCTCAGCAACAGGACCAACCTCAATCCGGACCAAATCTGCCAACTTCTGGACCTTTGCCTGAACACAACCTACTTCCAGTACAGAGGGAAGTTTTTCAGGCAAAAACACAGCTGTGCCATGGGTTCTCCCGTATCTCCTATCGTGGCCAACCTATACATGGAAGAGGTGGAACAGAGGGCCCTGACTTCCTTCAGTGGACCCCCCCCCACCCACTGGTTCCGATACGTTGATGACACCTGGGTGAAGATCAAGGTTCAGGAGGTACAACCGTTTACAGCACACATCAACTCGGTAGACGTCAACATCAAGTTCACCAGAGAGGATGTGAAAGACGACCATCTGCCCTTTTTGGACTGCGACGTCTACATTCAAGAGGACAGGAGCCTGAGGGTGGATGTGTACAGGAAACCCACCCACACTGACCAATACTTGCTTTTTGACTCTCACCATCCTCTGGAGCACAAGTTAGGTGTCATCAGGACGCTGCAACACCGAGCGGAGACCATCCCCACCAGCGTCCAAGGCCGGAAAAAAGAACAGCAGCATCTGAAAAGAGCACTTAAAACTTGTGGCTTCCCAGACTGGACCTTTGTAAAATCCTCTTCCAGGTCCAGAAAGGAGGAGAGCTCCAGGAGGAGGGAAGATGAAGAAGGCAGGAGAAAAAACATAGCGATCCCCTATGTGGCAGGGGTTTCTGAGAAATTAAGGAGAATCTATAATAAGCACCGCATCCCTGTGTCTTTTAAACCAGACAACACTCTGAGACAAAGACTGGTTCACCCCAAAGATCCCACCCCTCACAGCCAGAAAAGCAATCTGGTATACGCTGTCAGATGCAGTGAGGCCTGCACGGATCTCTACATAGGGGAAACCAAACAGCCCCTCAACAAGCGCATGGCCCAACATAGAAGAGCCAACTCTGGAGGACAGGACTCAGCGGTTTTCCTCCACCTCAAGGAGGAAAGCCACTCCTTCCAGGACGACCATGTCCAAATACTCGACAGAGAGGACAGATGGTTTGAAAGAGGAGTTAAAGAAGCCATCCACGTCAGGATAGAGAAACCATCTTTGAACAGAGGAGGTGGACTGCGACATTTCCTTTCACCTATTTACAACCAAGTCCTTTCAAAACTTCCCCAAAGAGCTCAGCTGAAAGACCCATGTGGAACGGCTGATGCCAGCACAGCCCATTAGAGTCTGAGTGGTCGGTGAAACTCCCTAACGACCACCCCTGAAACTCCCTGACACCTCACAACGACTGTCGTTTGGGGAGGCCAGGTGAGTCTCGGGAGGGCCGTTTCCACCACAATAGCACTGACCACTCCCACATAGGTTTATAAGCTGGAGTTTCCACACTCTTCACTAGAACTGAAGAAGCCTCTCGGATGAGAGGTGAAACGTCTTCAAGATAAACTTACGTCCAGTTGACCAGATTTTACTTCGCTTCGATATAGCTATTTATATTGATGAAAAACACACGAGTTACTTCAGGGCCTGCTCGCTGATTCCGACTCCGCCAGCGCAGGAGCACCAAGTCAGCACCGAGCGGCCAGCTGCACTGAGGACAAAGGAGCGACCAGCATCCTCCAGTCTTCCCTGGATACACAGGCCGGAACTGAAAAGGACTGAGGCTCACGGATCTAATCCACGATGATAAACTGGAAATTTGTATTATATGTACTAATTTTAATTGTTTTCCTTTATTTCTTCTTCAAATCAAGCTTTTTATCGGTCATTTGATTCATGTCATGTCTGTTTCTTTTCTTCTTTGATGGTTCAGTTAGCATAACTCACTGTCTATAAAATTGTACTTATTTCAGTCTCTGTTTATTCTCTGACTTGTAAAGCACTATGAATTTCAGTTCATTTCTTTGAAAGGTACGTTTAAGGTAGGTAAGGTAAGTTCATTAATGATAAAGTGTACTTTCAAAAGTGTCTGTATGAGAAAACTAAACCTGTGGGAAGATCGTCACGCTCCTGGGACACAAAGAAGTACAAAATAAAAAGACGGGACGGTGTATTTCAGAGATCTGGAGGGACACAGTCACACCCTTTAGCTTAGAGGGAGTGTGTTCTTGACGGGTGAACTGGCGCATCACTCTGTCCGATGAGATTCATCCAGAGACTGAGGAGATGATCATCAGCAATGACCCAGCATTCTGATCTTTACCCTGATGGATGGAGACGCCCTCCCTCAGCTGCACACATGACCAAACCCTCCTGCTGAGAACTTAAACCCTCGAAGTACCAAGAAGAGAAAAGTCAAGTCAGGTCAATTTTATTTGTTCAGCACCAAATCCCAACAAAAGTTCCCTCATGACACTTTACAAGTAGAGCAGGTCCAGTACCTCACTCCTTCAATGAATCTACACCCAACAACTCTCCATGAGCAGCACATCCTGCAACAGTGGTGATGAAAACCTTTCTTTTAACAGGCAGGAATGTGGAGCAGATCCAGGATCAGTGGGAACGGACGTCTGCTTTGACTGGTTGGAAGGAAAGAGAGCAGGAGAGCGGGGCAGAGACAAAGACAGATAATGGAGGAAGACAGACATACAGAAGGAAAGAGAGGGACAGAGATAAAGAGAGGGAAGAGGCTGATGGACAGACGGGGACATAAACAGGCTGGAACAGAGGGACTGAGGGCAAACAACACATTGGATAGTGACCAATAAAAACATCTGCAGGTTAATCAAGCAATCACTTCAGCATCATATGAGCATTTATGTGCTAGCAAATATGATACAAATGGAATGCAGATGTCAATGCTGGTACAGTATAGAGAATACTGATATAAATACTACTAGTACTAATACCAGTGCTGGCACTGAGGGTGTCAGCCTGAGCCTCTTCGGGTCTGTAGCCTCCTCCAGCAGCAGCAGCAGCAGCAGCAGTCAGGGATCTGGGAAGTGGGGAAGCACAAAGTCTCCAGAGAAGAAGAAAAGTTAGTAACACGAATGAGTCAAGGAGGACAGAAAGGAGGAGAGAGAAGCCCAGTGCATCATGGGAGATCCCCTGGCAGTCTAAGTCAGACATGGAGGAGCCTGATTGTGAGTGAACATGAAATGATTGCAAACATTCATTCCAGTCTTTTCATGCTCTTTCTTGCATCGATGGACGTATGCACTCCTGTCTGACTCTCCCCAAAGCAACTTTGCTTGAAGAACTTCAAAGTAGTTCTCAGACATTGGGTTTCCCTCAGTTCCTGTGAAGCAACCTTCAAACTTTACAGTATTTTTATTTAGCCAGCCAGGCACACTGAGCTTGAAGCTGATGGTGACCGCTGGCTAACAACAGCTATGGCAACAAAACTGTCCAACAATCTCCATTTCCAAACTCTCAAGAGCATCATCCTGTATCACTGACGCGTCCTTCATCCAGCCGTATATTCAGTGATGGCAAACACTTCCAGTTCACTGATGTGAACAAGCACATACAAACACAAACAAGTTGGTTTCATCTACCATGAGGAGTTTGAACCAGGATGTGAGCATAAGGCTGGATGAAGGAGACCTGGATTATACCAGATTATACACTTGGGAGGGTGTAAAGGGATGTTGTCGTTTTTGTTTTGTTGCTGTCGCTGTTGTTAGCATCAGTCAGCATTAGCTTCAAGTTGAATGTATGTGGCTGGCTCTTTCTGCACTCTGGAGAAACAAAATGGAAGAGCAGAAGGAAAATTGTCAACTTGAGCTCAGAACTTGAAAAGTCTAAAGTCTTTCTTTTTGTGTGTTTTATTTTTACAGGACTGTAGTTTTTCCAAGACGGTCGAAATCATCACATGCAACTCCACAACACTCTTGGGTGTGTAACTATCCTTACAGCACAGCCCTGTATTGTGCATCAGTCGCTGACTTAACAGGTTCAGAATCAATGTGAAAGATGAGACAGTTAAGATGTGAAAGAAACCAAAGTGATAAAGCAACCTGTGAAACAAGAAGTGTTTGCTGTGTATGGAGGAAGTAGATTCATCTGTTTTATATCAGCAGAAGTGAAGTTAATTTTGTCTGAGACTTTATGAGTTGTTTCTTCATTTGTTTGCAGAGTCAAAATCTGGCTGACACAGATAACAAAGAAATTCATTATGGAGAGATCGACTTTTCGAAGCGACACGAAGGTTCTTCTGACCTGCAGGACAGTGAACAGCAGCAGGATACAGTTTATTCAGAAGTTTGTGCGTCTCAGTCAAGGGACAGCATAAAACCGACTGCTGGAGCAGGAGACATCTACGCTGTTGTGAAGAAAAACTCAGCGTGGTGACATTAGCTTGCCGCTACAGGTTGCTTGCTTTCACAGGTGCAGTGCTAATTTTAGCTCGGTACTAAAATTCTGGTACAAACTTTAACCTGCCTCTTCAGGTCTGGTAACATTTCAGTTTTTCACCCACACGTTTGTTCTGACACTGACTTTTAGCCCTCAATTTAGTCTTACAGACTGAAAGCAAAGTCCTCTGTTGCTTTACTCTTGTAATTACAAAGAACTTCCTTCTTTCAGAAGTACACAATAAATGTTAGAAGCAAGGAGTTCAACAAGAGCAGACAGAGGAGTGTCCAGGTACCCAATGTGGGAAACTCTCTACAAATAAATAAACTGAGGGCTAAAGTAGTCAGATGGTGTTTACTGATACATTTGTAGAATGAATATTTCATGAAGTGTACTGGCGTCAGCTGAGGAACAACAAGACAGTGTACTCATAAATAGCACCGTGTTCACACTGCAAGCAATCATTCTCTATTCAGATCTTTTCACTTCAGTCATTTTATACGCCTAAAAAAGCAGGAACAGAAGAAGACAAATTCAACAATCTGACTGAAAAAGGCTCAGGCAGAAGCAAAGGCTTATGAGTGGCCCCCTACTCAACATCTGAAGCGACACACTGGTGTCAAGTGGGAAGAGAAAAATCAAACAAAAAAACAAACATGTGTGATACATACACATGCACGTTTATGCATATATAGATACGCATACACGCACATACAATTATTCATATAATGCACATTTATGACTCCTTTTTTTCACTGCAGTCGTAACTCCCAAATATGAAGGCTCGTAATTATTTTTGGAACAGAATAAAGGAAGTACGTTGCTTGAGTTGGAGATCAGCTCTCTTCCACAGCTGAACCTTTTCAAAGAAATTTTTCATCTTTTTACTTCTTCTTCTGCTTTTGGTAACACAAATTTGCATCCATCTCTCAACTCATATTTAGACACACACACACACACACACACACACACACTCTTAATAAACCAGAGCCAGGGCTTCACATATATAAACAGATCCTGCAAGAGACACCGGGAACATTGGGGTCCGACAGGTTCTCGGGTATCCTCCACTGGTCTCATATTTTGATTGTCCACAAAATCTTTTTTGATATTTTTATTGTTTTGGATTTTTCAAATTCTTTTTTTTAACGTAATTGTTCACATTATCATTAAAAATGTGGCTCCGGTGTGAACTGGTCATGTGACCTGCATGCAAAGAACAGCATCACGTCACGAACAGGGACTTGGAGGCCACAGATATCAGAATGGACAATCTCATGTAGTGCCTCACCCCTGCTGCGGTGGCAGCTTCCAGTACTGCACTTCCTCACTCCTCACAGGACAAAAACTGTCCCAGAAAAGGTCCTCATAGCCTCAGAGCCACAAGTTTCATCACTAAAATGACTTCACAGCTGCAGACCTGATTAGAGAGGCAGCCACGTGCTATGATTGTTGCCATGGAAACCTAGTAATTTGAAAATGTTGACCCTTTGATCATGAATCTTCATCACACTGACATTACTAGTATAAGAACCCTCAAAGTTCCTCCATGGTCAGTTGGTGACTGTTCCCTCAGTCGTCAACTACTGCTGCGCTCTCTGGAACAACAACAAACTGGTTTTGGGACTCTAGCAATGCCTGGCGTGCATTACAAGTTTGCTTCTCAACAAGTCTCTGGCAGTGTGGTGTTACATGGGGGCGTAATCCCAATGGAAGGCCTGCTGAAAAAGGTGATAAAGACGCAAAAGCTTGACCCCAAACTCTCCAGCCTGCTGGTCATCAATGAACAGACCAAAGAAGGTAAGGAACCACTCATCCAAGCGTTCCGCTTCCATCTGGGTCAACTGGTGTAGGTTTGACTGGCTGTCTGGTTAACTGGTGAACAGCGCTGGACTAAAACCCCAAAAAGTCAGACATGGTGGACATAAGACCAGCCACACGTGTATGGTGACATGATGCCTGTCTCTCTCACAGCTGCATGGTGAGGCCATAACTTCCATCATGTTGCTGTCAGTGTGTCAAAAGTCTGAGTCAGTGTGTAATTTGGTGGTAAAGAGGTGAAAGGAACCCTAAAGCCTTTTAAATGAATTTATTTTTGAAAGTGTAGTGTAAATCAAATGTATTTAGGTTTAAATTACATGTCAGGTGGAATTCATAGGAGCTGTTAGTTCTCACTTATACTGCATCACCCCAGGTCCTTCACTCACACGAAGTACACAAGCTATTCTAAATGAACTATGATACTTAACAACAACATACAACAACAACAAAATAGCAGGACAATCAAACTTTGCGAGGGTTTTTGTGAATGAAGTTAACAAATGCAGATATAAAGTGAAATCCACAGCTGCAGGTCACTGGTGCAGTGCTAATTTTAGCTTGGTACTAGAATTCTGGTGCAAACTTTGACCTGCCTCTTCCGGTCTGGTACTAATGTTAGTTGGCTACTTCAGGTATGATGCTAACAGTAGCTTGCTGCTTCAGGACTGGTGCTAATATTGGTTCGCTGTTTTGGGTCTGATGCTAATTTTAGCTTTCTTCTTCAGGTTTGGGGGGGATGTTAGCTTGTTTTTAGAAGCTCAGCCACCACAGAAGGGAGGGGGAAAGGTAGACACCCCTAACCAAATGGATAGAATTTATCGATGCTCTTTCCTTCATTCTAGGCTGCACAGTTCAGCTGAAACCTGCAGATCTTTGACATACATGTTTCTTTTATCTGTGTCACTGAGGTTCCACCATGGAGGATCAAACTGGTCCAGGACTTCCTCTCCTCACTACCCAAGGTCTCCTTAACAAATCAGGACTCCCTCCCGGGCCCGGTCTCGTCACTACCCAAGGTCTCCTCAACAAGTCAGTACTCCATTCCAGGCTGGTCTCCTCACTGGTCCAGGTCTCCCTCCCAGGCCCGGTCTCCTCATCGGTCCAGATCACGGTACTTAGTTCTTTTTGAATAAAAGCTGTGAAAGTTTTTGTGTAACTGTGCTATTCTGTCTAATACTTTTTTATTCAATTTCTGTTTCTGTTCCTGTTCATGAAGAACAGCCTGGTGGTTTCTCTGTGGGAAACGTCATCAATCAATAGGAAGGAGTGGTGCTGACTGTGCTTTGTTGGTGTTGTTTGGTTTCAGGGCCCACTCACGTCAGCCTCCCTCCAGGGACACGCACAACCACCGCGCTCCCGCCAACCAACACAATGGCAGATGGGACGGCACTGCAAGGAAACAACGTTATGGAGATAACGATGCCACAGAAGGGCGATGCCTCCTGGACAAGAAGAAATGTAGAAGGCAGTGAAATTATTCCTTTTAAAAAATGAAATGAATCTGCCACACAATAATATATTTTTTCTATTTTGATTTATTCTGAGTCGTCACCTTATCGTGGTGGAGGGGTTTGCGTGGCCCTGTGAGCCTGGTAGCTGTGTTGTCGGGGGCAACAGCCCCTGGTAGTGTCTACCATGACAAAGTGCTCCCAGGTGAGGGTCCAGACTAAGAACGATTCAGAAAACTCTGGTGGTGCTGGAGGTGCAGGAACCTTTACCACAGGAGGGAGACCGATGGCTACTTGCTGCCACTCACATGCTTTTACTCCTGCAGGTTAGCCTTCCCTTCCATGTAGAGTTAAATAGCAAAGACACTGGTAATGGTGCTCCCGGTGTACTGGGATGGGGTTCGACTCCCTACAGTGTCCTGCTGACTGTTTGGCATTTACATGGAAGCCCAGAATTTCCAGTGCAGTGGTTGTAGCAAATGTCAGGAATGGTTCCTCCACCTAGCAACATGGACGGCTGAACATGGAAAGCTGAGCCTGTAGTCCAAATAAGAAAACACCATCAACCACATCCACTACCAGCAGGGGGAGACAACAATCAGTCCACTCCCAACAGGCACACGTCCCCAACGGGCCCTGGACGAGTCAACTAAAACAAAAAAGAAAACACACTTCTGACCATTTTTAGTCTCATCTCAGTAACAGCTTGAGTTTATGTTTATCTAAATCTCTTGAAGTCAGAAGTCAGCGCCACATGAAGGAGATCATGAGTCAATCAAACATGACGAAGTCACCTTCTGGTATGGAGTCCCAGAAGGGCAACAGGGCAAAAAAAACAAAAATAAAGGGCACAACTCTGCTGCGTGCACCAGGACAAAGTTCAAAGACAAAGTTTCTTCTCGTTTTTTTTCTTCTCATGTCAAGAATGATCTGAATTATTAAAAAAAAAAAAAGTCAGTCAAAGT
This sequence comes from Aulostomus chinensis, assembly GCF_037954235.1. Taxonomy (NCBI): domain Eukaryota; kingdom Metazoa; phylum Chordata; class Actinopteri; order Syngnathiformes; family Aulostomidae; genus Aulostomus; species Aulostomus chinensis. The sequence goes on from NC_141340.1 coordinate 14,703,454, forward strand.
AAGGAATCAGAAGTTTGCGTTGAAGTACAACAATAGCATCCAAATAAGTCATCTATAATGCAGGATCAATGTTACTGATATTGTAGTATGATTGATGTATTCATGTATTGATGTATTTCTTTCTTGTAATTGAGCTGCGGTAACACAAATTTCCCCGTTTTGGGATCAATAAAGTTCGATCCATCTATCTATCTATGTGAAACTGGCACATTTATCGATGTATTTTCTAAGATAAAAGACACTGCGACAACAGAAAGATCCATAAAACACACCAACAAGAGGTGTGTGTGGTACATATGTGGAGTTACTGGGTCCCATCATGTTGAGGCAACTGGGAAGAGCTCAAACAAAAAAGGCTTGTGTGATTCATGTAGTCATAAACTACGGTCCCGTAGAACTGTTCACTGCGTCTGCTGCTGGTATGAAGCCACGCACTGTAGGTGGGTCTCATCAGTAATCGTTAGTGAAATATATATTATAATGAACGATAAACTCCAGTTCAGTATGCGGCTAGTCAGAGTCCTGAGGTACTTTCAGTATTCAGAGTTCTTAGTTTTTAGAGTTCTAAGATGAGTTTTTCAGGGCTGTTGTAAAAAGTCATGAGAACTCTGGTCCATCCCAGTTTGATGTTTATCCTGAAAAAGTGTGTTTTTGGACGGCGTTGCTGTTGTTAGCCGTCAGTCTGCGTTAGCTTCAAGCTAAATATAGGTGGCTGACTCTTTCTGTGTTCAGGAGCCACAAAGAAGTGATAACATTGCAACATTAAAAAGTGACATGTGGTTGAAAACATAACATGTTAACAAACTATTCATGGACATTTTGTGAGATGGTGGTCTCCGCTCTCTCAAGGTTTAACTACATGCCAAACAAAAAGAGTTTTTGGCATTAATAATCAGACCATAGATTTTTCCATCCTACAATGACGCGTTTAAAAGGTCACAATTTGATACCAACATTAACACGTACTGTCGGACACTGCCAGACTTGGTACTTGCCTTTATCCCTCATAGTCGAGGGCAGAGCATACTTCTATCTAAACAGTAGGATCCACCATCATGTGCCTCTTTGTCACTGGCTGAGGCTCTGGGCCAGAGAAACCTGTTTCTGCCAACACGACTCGTGGTTTTCACCAGAGCACAGCTGTCAGAGACAACATCCTGTGTGACACCTGGTTAAGGATCCCCACCTGATTTGACCACACAACATTTCCTAATCAGTCCCTCGTGAAGGTCTGCAGTGGACTGAGCTGTTGTTGTCGATGTGAGGGTCTAAGGGCAGAGGATGTTGTCATGATGCCATCTAAAGCCCTTTGAGACAAACTGTTGTGTAAACAGGCTACAAATAAAATTTGCCTTGCCTTGGAGGCCTGCTTGTGGATGCAGGAGTTTCAGTGTCACCTTCCATGCTTACTGTCTTGGTACCAAAACATCTGCAAAGATGGGGCTCTGAGCAATAGCAGCTGAGAATACGCTACGATCTCTCTCCTGGTTTTGCAGGGACAATCTAGAGAAGCACATGGTATTCAGATGCAGATTCTATGTTCCTATAACCTTAGAAGGTAACTTTAAGAGTCGGTGGATGTTAGTTAATTTGTGGTGTCGGTGCCTGAGGCCATTTTTTTTTTATTTAGTGTTATGGACTAAAATTCTTATTAGTTTTACTCAAATTCGAGTCATTTCTGTATGTGATAGTGATGTCTTTTAGACGGTGATGATGTGACGATGAAGGAACTGCCGCTGACGCAGTCTTAGTTGCATATAAAAAGGTTTATGGTAGAAAACACAGTGTCACTGCTCTCAAGCATCCATTGAGAGATTCTTGGGCCCAGATTTGAACCTCTGGCTGCTATTCTGACTATATACCATGGTATCCATCCCTTCATGGTATCTTAACTTAAACATGTCATAAATATGTCCCTTTGAAAATGGACTTGCTGAACATACATGGTAAAACCCAGCTGCAACAGCATTGTTATGCTGAATTGAACTGAGTTTGGACCAGAGTAGCAGCAACCAGTGATGAAGGATAATGGCCAAAGGCTATTTATTAAATGGAACAGGAAAAAACCCTGCTCTGTACAAGGGAGGCTAGAATACGGGGGTGTGGTGGGGGTGGTGCTTTAGATTTACATGACTGGGATGTGTCAGTACAGTGACTGGTCACACACGTGTGTGCGTGCACTAACAAGTCCAGGGTGGGGAATATCTAAAACTGGGGGTCAGAGGTCCCAGAGGAACTGAAGGTGAAGCGGGAAGGAGACTGTTGGGGTCCAGGAGAAAAACAGGTTTATGTTTGTAGAGGAACTCTTGGGGAAAGGAAAACAGGGGGAAAATAACATAGGAGTGAATCCACAGAGCAAAAACTAGAGTGTTTGCAAAAGGGCAGCAAAATCCTAAGCGAGCCTGTCGGTAACGTAACCACGTGCGTTCAGTACGTTCAAGCACCGCGTGCAAGGGCAGGCTTCCTCTTATAGCTGGGCTGGTGATGGCTGCAGGTGTGGCTGATTACTGATTAGCAGCACCTGTGCTGCTGGCCCTCCCTGCCAGAGGAGGAGGGCCATGGAGAGACCTGGGAGGATCCCGAACAAGCATCTTCCTTACATACCAACCCCTGACCTCACCTAAGAACTGTCAGATACCACAACAGTTTCGGTCCAGTTCTAGTTGACAAAAACTCCGTCCATCCATTTTTGCCAAGAGGCCTTTACAACCTTTACAGCTGAAAGAGGAACTGTTCCCCATTCAGGGGGGAGAGCAGCTGGAACTGAAGCAGGACATAGAGGATTTAACGTTTTGTCTTACTGGAGAAGACAGTTACGTCATCAAAGATCAGGTTCTGGACCCGAGTCCTGGTGAAACTCAGAGTCCAGGAGAGAACCAACTCGTCGTGTTCGACAGGTTGGCTCAGAACTTTTTGTTACAAAAACTAAACAGTGACTACCAGCTCCTGTGTAACAACTCCACTGTAGATGAGAGCCAGGAGGACAGAGGAGCACGCAGGCATTAAACCACACACCTGCAAAATTTGTGGTAAAGAGTTTAGAGATCGTAGCGCCATGAAGATCCACGTGAGAAGCCACACAGGTGAGAGGCCAGACCTCTGAACACCTGCAGCAAAGATTCACTCAACTGACACATTTGAACAGCTGAAAGGTCACATTGGTCATTGCAAGACAGCTACAAAGACTTTGGATTTTGTGGACATTGAGTCCACATGAGAGGAGACTGCTACAGGATCTGTGATGGAATTGTGAAAATAAAAGTGGGATTGCTTTGAGATTTGTCCTGCTGGACAGTCTTTAATGTATTTTTGTGGTTGTTTTAAAGAGAACTTCGTGTACTTCTGACATAACACAATTTTCTCCCTTTTATTGAATTTATTTTTTATGAAAAGAGACAATAATATTCTTTCCTAATGTGCTTCCAACATGACGGATGGAGGAAAAACTCCAAAGTGATAAAATTCTGAAGTCAGAGTTTATTAAAGGTGATTTACTGCCCCTCCTGTTGTTCAAGGTCAGTAATTTGAGGCATTTGTTCGTTCAGTTTGTGTAACATTGAGATTTACTTTACTGTATTGCACAACGGCGAACAAATGGCAAGAAAATGTTTTATTTACTACTCCTCTGCAGGTTTCAAAATAAAACACAAGTATATCTTTACTCTGTGTTAAAGTGTGTCATCTTAAATATAAGCAGTGCAGATTGAAAGCTGTTAGCACTCACAGAAAAATAGGTTCATGAGGGAGTTTTTCACACCTAAAACAATTCTCATTCAGTTGAAGGATTTGCAACTGGACTGTTGTCCATGCCGAGGGGAGTGTTGTTTGCCCTCACCTATGCCTGCTTGGCTGTATGGGGTCTTATTTGCCCCCCAGGTTGAGGGATATATGGTGATTCTAAACCACTCTATGGATTAAAAGATCTTTGAAACACTCCTATGTCTTGTTTTAATAGATTTACTAGAGTAAACCTCAATAAATACTGAGAAATGAATCAAGGGATCCCATTCAAGGCAGTTGAGCTGTAAAATAAGATGGTTTGGAACTTGGCGGCCATGTTGAACACGACTGAAATGTAACCCAGCCCAGACCAGCTAGCATAGTCTTGCTGTACTTGGTTTATGCCTTGCTATGCTAGTGGGGACATGCTAGACACTGGAGCTCCTCAGACACATCAACAACAGTGATGTCAGATTATCACTGCCCACGACTGAGCTCATGGTTTCTGTCATCACTGAAAAACCTCAGTGACATCACTGCCATGGATCTCAGTGACATCACTGCCATGGATCTCAGTGACATCACACATCTTTGTCTCGCTGAGTGTGTATATGGGAGCCAGGACTCAAAGGTACACAACAACCTCAGTTGAACAACCAATCCTAACTCCACCATGACTGTGCAAACTAGATCAGCCAAACACAAGAAAATTACACAGTCTGCCCGTAAGCAGGCCTCTCGCCCGAAAAACAATCAGGCCCCCTATACCGTCCCCCAAAGGCAGGCCTTACGTGTTGCCAGAAAGCAGGCCCCCAATACTCCCATCAATCAGGCTCTCCACCCCACCACCATGCAGGCCCCCCGCCCCACCAGTCGTAACCAATCGCTCCGTTCCACAACCATGCAGGCCCCCAATACTCTCATCAATCAGGCTCTCCACCCCACCACCCAGCAGGCCCCCCGTCCCACCAGTCGTAACCAGTCCCTCCGTTCCACAACCATGCAGGCCCCCAATACTCCCATCAATCAGGCTCTCCACCCCACCACCATGCAGGCCCCCCGCCCCACCAGTCGTAACCAATCGCTCCGTTCCACAACCATGCAGGCCCCCAATACTCCCATCAATCAGGCTCTCCACCCCACCACCCAGCAGGCCCCCCGTCCCACCAGTCGCAACCAATTGCTCCGTTCCACAACCATGCAGGCCCCCAATACTCCCATCAATCAGGCTCTCCACCCCACCACCCAGCAGGCCCCCCGTCCCACCAGTCGTAACCAGTCCCTCCGTTCCACAACCATGCAGGCCCCACGCCCTGCCACCAAGGACACCCCACGCCTGTCCAACAGGAGGGCCAATCGTCCCACTCCTTATCAGGTTCCCCGCCCCACTACCAGGGAGGCTCCCTCTCCATATCAGGTCCAGCGTGCCACTTATGAAACCACGCGGCCTGCAACCAGAAGTCAAGCCACACTTGTTGTTCGGTGCTAAAGCTAATTAAGCACTATTTTAGATTAGGTTGTCAAGCTCAGGTATTACTTGAACTGACAGTTAAAAACCACTCAAGGGTTTTAACTGTCAGACTATGAATGTTTTTCACTAAAAGCGCATTTCATTCACTTGATTTAAAAGAAATTTAGACACCTTATGAGAAAAGATCACATAATTATGACATCAGGACCTCGCCTCTTCATCATTGCCCCCCATAGAAAAACACTGGGCACTGATGGCACTATTTAGTCTTACTGGTATTACTACCTTTTCAGTATGAACGATTGGGAATTACTGCTGTTGAGGACAGAATCGATATTAGCATGTCAACACTGTGCAGGCACCTCACGTCGTTTGGATGGTTCAGGCCATCTTTTCTCTGAATCAGGAGATCTTGGTATCTAAAATGTTTTCAATCCAGTGAATGCAGTGTGTTTCTGTATTTTTCTGACCAACCGATTCTGCATTAATATGCAGGGGGGTCATCATGATTCGTCCCTGGAGATAGAGGGGTGGGGCTACTGGGTCTGTCCCTGCAGGTGGTCAAGGAGGTGGGGCTACTAGGTCAGTCCCAGCAGATAGAAGGGTAGGGGAACTGGGTCACTCACAGATGATAGAAGGGGAGGGGAACTGGGCCGGTCCCAGCAGATAGAGGGGGAGGGGAACTGGGTCGGTCCCAGCAGATACAAGGGTAGGGGAATTTGGGTCGCTCCCAGCAGATACAAGGGTAGGGGAACTGGGCCGGTCCCAGCAGATACAAGGGTAGGGGAACTGGGCCGGTCCCAGCAGATACGAGGGTAGGGGAACTGGGTCAGCCAAGCAGATGGACAAAGGGTTCCTCACCTGCGTGGATCCTCATTAGTTGGTCTTAGCGTTGACTCATGTGTGGACCCTGAAATCAAACAACACCAACAAAACACAGTCAGCACCACTACTTACACCGATTGATGATGTTTCCCACAGAGAAACCACCAGGCTGTTCTTCATGCTTAAACAGAAACAGAAATAGAAATTGAATAAAAAAGTATTTGACAAAATCTGTAACTTTGTGTTGCTCTTTATTCTGTATCCCGCAGTAACCATGGCAACGTTATCTTTAGCCTCCCGAAATGGCATCTGGAAATCCTGAACAGTTCACTTTCTGTGTGTGACGGCCATGGGTCCTATGTCGTGTTCTGTGTGCAGGGTACTGTTGGTGGGTGTGATTGTGTCTGAAGCAGCCAGGTCATTAGGTTGACTGGGAGCACCTGGCCAGTGTTCCCAGTTAGGCCTAATTAACCCTGCCTTCCTAGATGTCGGCGCTCAGCTCTGCTCTGCACTGCTGTTTCCCTTTTGCACGCAGCAAGCATGCTGTTGTTTTCCTTTTTGTTTTTCCTTGTTCTACACGAATCAACATGCACCACACATTGACCATCACATCCACACACTCATCTACACGACTGATACTGACTTCCACACCTCATGTGGTTGATTATTTATTGTAATAAATGTGACATGCCCACTTCTAAGTTTTGCTGCTGTGTTTCGGGTCGTAACAATGTGGAACAGCACACTTACACAAAAACTTTCACAGCTTTTATTCAAAAAGAATAAAGGATCGTGATCAGGACTGGTGAGGAGACCGGGCCCGAGATGGAGTCCTGACATGTTGAGGAGACCTTGGGCAGTGAGGAGAGGAAGTCCTGGACCAGTTCGATCCTCCGTGGTGGAACCTCAGTGACACAGACAAAAGAATATCAACATGTATGTCACAGATCTGCAGGTTTCAGCTGAACTGTGCAGCCTAGAATGAAGGAAAGAGGATCGATAAATTATATCTATTTGTTCAGGGGTCTGTCCATTTGTTATCTGTGTCAGCCAGATTTTGACTCTGCAAACAAATTAACAAACAACTCATAAAGTCTCAGACAAAATTAACTTCACTTCTGCTGTTATGAAACAGATGAATCTACTTCCTCCATACACAGCAAACAGATAACTGTTAAGTCAGTGACTGATGCACAATACAGGGCTGTGCTGTAAGGATAGTTACACACCCAAGAGTGTCGTGGAGTTGCATGTGATGATTTCGACCGTCTTGGAAAAACTACAGTCCTGTAAAAATAAAACACACAAAAAGAAAGACTTTATGAACCAAATCTAGATCAGAGCCATGAGAGGACATGAGTAACCTGAGTGAGGGTCCATCTCCAATTAATGAGCCAATTTCCTGCTTTAGTGAAACTTACCAAACACAGACAACCAGACCGATGAGCACCACGACCCCAGTGATTCCTCCAACAATCCCCCACTGAACAGAGCCATCGGTCTGCTCTCCTTTTAGAGATGAAACCAAGTATGAGGACGTACGGCAGCACTGATGAAGACGTTCAGGTGGATTGGGTTGAGTATTTACCTGCAACAATCAGCTGGATCTCTGGTGAAGACTGATCGCCCAGATTATTTGTGGCCACACAGTAATAAACTCCTCCCTCTGTCACATTCAAGCGGTAAAAGTCTCCTTCAGAAACTTTCACAGCTCCACCCCTGCTCTTCTTGAACCAGGTGAAGCTGCTGACGGGAGGCTTGGCTCTGCTGGAGCAGCTCAGGTTCACCAGGCTGCCTGGTGACACCAAACCTGCTGGACTGGCTGATGCTGAGGTGTTTTTAGGAGCATCTGAGGAACAAGCGGCAGAGAGGAATTCCATGAATCATCATGTGCTGACAGGAACCAACCAGAATCACTGGCGTTCTTACATGACACATGGAGAGTCCTGGTGGTCTCTGCAGCCCTGGAACCACCATTCACAGGATATTCTGCAGAACAGGTGATGTTCTCTCCATCATGTTTGTGTGACAGAGTGATGTTCTTCTGGATTTCAGTTCTAAAGGTTCCATCAGCATTTCCCACCTTCTTGTTTGGAGCGTCTGGGTGGAGGTTCCAGGTGAGTTTAGGAGGTTTGTGAGGACAGGGAGTAGACGCTGAGCAGGTGAGAGTCACCAGCTCTGTCTCTCTCAGTTTACCTGGGAAGTCAAGCATCGGCCTTGCAGGAGAATCTGGGGGTGAAAATCAAACCCTGACAAACGTCACTCCACCGTCACAGACTTATGGAGAAAAATGACCCTTCACAAAAGGAAATGTCAGGTTCCTTTTTTTAATTAAACTTCTGAAAAATTCCAGTCTATTTTCTCTAGAGTGCTTTTATCATTTTACTGGTAGGAAACATTTGTGCTACATCAGTACTTCATGGAACTACACAGGCTCTCAAACAAGTGTACTTTTAGCAGTATTGTAAGTGCAAAAGGAGCAAACTTTACTAGTTTGGATTCTAAATTTGATTTTTTTTTTTTTTTTTACAGCAACTATGAGCTATAGTTCTAGATTACTGCCTTTTACTGCTTGGTTTACTCGTTATTCCTTTCTCATCCAAGTTTTAGTCTCTGTAAATATACTGCAAGTACTCGTGCAAATACTGTTGCTTTTCATACTGGTCCACTTTTTATGTTGAGAGAAGTATTTCCAGACTGGGAAATTAGACAACCAGTTCACACTTTAGCAGACCAAAACATGAAATCACCAGAGGTCTCCCTGAAAAACTACGATCCTCCCACAGTAGCTAAATGTATCAGACATGAATACTTTATTCAGTTTTTTCAGGCACTCACATTCAGGCTCCTTCATGTCTGACAGAGCTCATAGTCTCCTGTTGTCCTGCTAGAACCCTTCGCTCCCAGGATGCAGGGTTACTGGTGGTTCCTGGGGTAGAACGGGAGCCAGAGCCTTCAGCTATCAGGCTCCCCTCCTGTGGAACCGTCTCCTAGTTTCAGTCCAGGATGCAGACCCCCTTTCTATGTTTATGAATTAAGAGCAAACTTCAGACCTTCCTCTTTGATAAAGCTTCTAGTGGTTGGCGTAGGCTGGCCCTTAGATATGCTGCTATAGGCTATGAATGCCGGGGGATCTCCCATGATGCACTAGGCTTCTCTCTCCTCCTCTCTGTCCTCCGAGACTCATTCGTGTTCCTAACTTGTCTTCTTTTCTGGAGCCTTTGTTCTTATTTTTTTTCCCTTCTTCTTCTTGTTATGGCGGGCAGCACCATATGAGAGCATAATTTCAGAGAAAATGGAACGATCTGTCTCCTTCCAAAGACAGGAAGTTATAAAGCAGTGTCCCTCCAACTAAGATTTTCGGGAGAGGTGGAGTGCTCTTTTCTCTGAAGCTCAGGTAAAACAAGCGTCAGGATTTATAAATCCATTAAGAAATGGTGTTTGTTTTAGATGGTAAATGGACTCAATTGCTTTTCTACCTTAGCGGCACTCAAAGCGCTTTACAGTGTCATCTCATTCCCCCATTCACACACACAATCACACACTGATGGTGGAGGCTACCATGCAAGGCACCAACCTGCTCATCAGGAGCAATTATGGGTCCAGTATCTTGCTCAAGGACACTTCGACATGGTCACCGGGGTCGAGGATTGAACCAGCGACCCTTCGGTTGCTAGACGACCACTCTTTTCTTTAAAGAAAAAAGTAAATGCCATAATTGTACCTCCTCTTTTTCGGATCAAGGAGGGATTCAAAAGAATCACAACGGCTCCCCAGGAAAGAACTTTTCTCACTAAGCAGGACTTCTACTCTCCAAAAATGCAAATGATATTCAGCAAAAAAGGTGGAGTAGCTGTTACCGAAACACCACCTCTTCAGCATTCACTCGGCCAGGTAAAGCAGGGGTCTTTGTCACATTTGTCACATGCGCAAACACACACACACACACACACACACACACACACACACACACACACACACACACACACACACACACAGGCATTCAGATGGCACTTCCTACACAAGTATCTTTTGTCTGTCAAAACAGCGACACGTTGAAGCAAGATGGGAGGCCATTATTTGCGCCCTGATTGAATTCTTGGGGGAGTCTTCAGGGGGACTCGTCAAGGACGACAAGGTCAGTTCAAACATTTTCAGATCACGACGCTCTCTTCAGCACATTACATTGAATTCTTATTCACTTCCCATTTAAATACAACTTGCTTGAACCATTGAATAATTGTGAGAAAATTGTATACTGCTTGATGAACTTTTGTGTAGTGCATGAAAAGCAAAAAAATGAAAATTGACAGACTTAAGCAAAGTATGGGATACCAAAAGCTGATCATTGCTGCCGATGGGCATCATTTAGGCCATGGACTAAAGTTACCCACCAAAAATGAAGTCCACTTTTGAAGTGTTTCAAAAGCTTCAACTCGACCTTGATGTTCTTAAGTTGTCCCCAAAAGTCCTGTCGCTGCGAAACAAGCTTATAGTTTGAGCACACTTTTGTCCCAAGAATCACAGAGGCCACCAAAAAGAAAAAAAAACTGCAAAGTTGTTCATTCATCGATTTTGTTCTTTTTCTCGTTTTAATGATGGACCTTTTATTTCACCTTGTTGCCATGTATTAACCCTTGTGCTTCCTTCGGGTCAAGGAAGAGGAAAGGGAGGGAGAAAGGAAGGGAGAGGAAGTGAGATCAGAATAACATTGAATCAGGTGAACGATACCTTGTTGTTTTGCCATGAAAACTTGTTGGAAAAAATGTTTTCTTGAAAAAAAATTTTTTTTTTACTCAAGAAAAAATTTGGGCAATTTAAACTGCAGAAAACAATGGACAATTTTGTGTAAATGTTACTTCAATAGAGCCCAGAAATAAAAGTAAGAAAAAATATTTAAAATAACTTTGAAAAGCCACTGATTTTAGGTGAGATTTTTGAGTTTGAAGCAGTCAGAGTCTTTCCAAAGATCAGCTTCTTAATGACCCATATTGTTATTTAAGGACAGGAAGAACTCAGTACTGCTGTGATTCCATATTACTCCAAAACGTGGTAAATATTTTATAAGTACTTTTGTTGGTCCACAGGAGAACCCATACTAGTGAGAAGCCCTACGCTTGCAACACCTGTGGGAAAACCTTCAATCACTTGTCAGTCATGAAAAACCATTCAGAAATCAACACTGACAACAAGCCCAATCTCTGCAACACCTGAGGCAAAAGATTTGCTCATGAGTCAACACCAAGAGCGCATAATGAGGATCCACGCAGGTGAGGAACCCTTTGTCTATCTGCCAGGGCCAACCCAGTTCCCCTACCCTCATATCTGCCGGGAGCGACCCAGTTCCCCTACCCTCGTATCTGCCAGGGCCAACCCAGTTCCCCTACCCTCGTATCTGCTGGGAGAGACCCAGTTCCCCTACCCTCGTATCTGCTGGGACCGGCCCAGTTCCCCTACCCTCATATCTGCTGGGACCGACCCAGATCCCCTCCCCCTCTATCTGCTGGGACCGGCCCAGTTCCCCTCCCCTTCTATCATCTGGGAGCGACCCAGTTCCCCTACCCTTCTATCTGCTGGGACTGACCCAGTAGCCCCACCTCCTTGACCACCTGCAGGGACAGACCCAGTAGCCCCACCCCTCTATCTCCAGGGACGAATCATGATGACCCCCCCCCCCCCGCATATTAATGCAGAATCGGTTGGTCAGAAAAATACAGAAACACACTGCATTCACTGGATTGAAAACATTTTAGATACCAAGATCTCCTGATTCAGAGAAAAGATGGCCTGAACCATCCAAACGACGTGAGGTGCCTGCACAGTGTTGACATGCTAATATCGATTCTGTCCTCAACAGCAGTAATTCCCAGTCGTTCATACTGAAAAGGTAGTAATACCAGTAAGACTAAATAGTGCCATCAGTGCCCAGTGTTTTTCTATGGGGGGCAATGATGAAGAGGCGAGGTCCTGATGTCATAATTATGTGATCTTTTCTCATAAGGTGTCTAAATTTCTTTTAAATCAAGTGAATGAAATGCGCTTTTGGTGAAAAACATTCATAGTCTGACTGCTTAAAAAAGCCTTGAGTGGTTTTTAACTGTCAGTTCAAGAAATGCTCAGATTTGACAACCTAATCTAAAATAGTGCTTAATTAGCTTTAGCACCGAACAACAAGTGTGGCTTGACTTCTGGTTGCAGGCCGGGGAACCTGATAAGGAGTGGGACGATTGGCCCTCCTGTTGGACAGGCGTGGGGTGTCCTTGGTGGCAGGGCGTGGGGCCTGCATGGTTGTGGAACGGAGGGACTGGTTACGACTGGTGGGACGGGGGGCCTGCTGGGTGGTGGGGTGGAGAGCCTGATTGATGAGAGTATTGGGGGCCTGCATGGTTGTGGAACGGAGGGACTGGTTACGACTGGTGGGACGGGGGGCCTGCTGGGTGGTGGGGTGGAGAGCCTGATTGATGGGAGTATTGGGGGCCTGCATGGTTGTGGAACGGAGCGATTGGTTACGACTGGTGGGGCGGGAGGCCTGCATGGTGGTGGGGTGGAGAGCCTGATTGATGGGAGTATTGGGGGCCTGCTTTCTGGCAACACGTAAGGCCTGCCTTTGGGGGACGGTATAGGGGGCCTGATTGTTTTTCGGGCGAGAGGCCTGCTTCCGGGCAGACTGTGTAATTTTCTTGTGTTTGGCTGATCTAGTTTGCACAGTCATGGTGGAGTTAGGATTGGTTGTTCAACTGAGGTTGTTGTGTACCTTTGAGTCCTGGCTCCCATATACACACTCAGCGAGACAAAGATGTGTGATGTCACTGAGATCCATGGCAGTGATGTCACTGAGGTTTTTCAGTGATGACAGAAACCATGAGCTCAGTCGTGGGCAGTGATAATCTGACATCACTGTTGTTGATGTGTCTGAGGAGCTCCAGTGTCTAGCATGTCCCCGCTAGCATAGCAAGGCATAAACCAAGTACAGCAAGACTATGCTAGCTGGTCTGGGCTGGGTTACATTTCAGTCGTGTTCAACATGGCCGCCAAGTTCCAAACCATCTTATTTTACAGCTCAACTGCCTAGAATGGGATCCCTTGATTCATTTCTCAGTATTTATTGAGGTTTACTCTAGTAAATCTATTAAAACAAGACATAGGAGTGTTTCAAAGATCTTTTAATCCATAGAGTGGTTTAGAATCACCATATATCCCTCAACCTGGGGGGCAAATAAGACCCCATACAGCCAAGCAGGCATAGGTGAGGGCAAACAACACTCCCCTCGGCATGGACAACAGTCCAGTTGCAAATCCTTCAACTGAATGAGAATTGTTTTAGGTGTGAAAAACTCCCTCATGAACCTATTTTTCTGTGAGTGCTAACAGCTTTCAATCTGCACTGCTTATATTTAAGATGACACACTTTAACACAGAGTAAAGATATACTTGTGTTTTATTTTGAAACCTGCAGAGGAGTAGTAAATAAAACATTTTCTTACCATTTGTTCGCCGTTGTGCAATACAGTAAAGTAAATCTCAATGTTACACAAACTGAACGAACAAATGCCTCAATTTACTGACCTTGAACAACAGGAGGGGCAGTAAATCACCTTTAATAAACTCTGACTTCAGAATTTTATCACTTTGGAGTTTTTCCTCCATCCGTCATGTTGGAAGCACATTAGGAAAGAATATTATTGTCTCTTTTCATAAAAAATAAATTCAATAAAAGGAAGAAAATTGTGTTGTGTCAGAAGTACACGAAGTTCTCTTTAAAACAACCACAAAAATACATTAAAGACTGTCCAGCAGGGCAAATCTCAAAGCAATCCCACTTTTATTTTCACAATTCCATCACAGATCCTGTAGCAGTCTCCTCTCATGTGGACTCAATGTCCACAAAATCCAAAGTCTTTGTAGCTGGGCGAGAGGTGGGGTTCACCCTCGACAGGTTGCCAGTCCATCACAGGACCAACACATAGAGACAGACAACCATTCACACTCACAGTCACACCTACGGTCAATTTAGAGTATCAATCAGCCTCGTCCCCTCTTGATGTCTTTGGACTGTGGGAGGAAGCTGGGGTACCAGCTCATCAGCAACATGAGTATCAACTCAACAGCAACACATTAAAAAATAGCCAATAAGTAGGCTCAAATGCATTTAGAAATAATAGCATAATTATATAAACACGATTTCACTGATGTATAACAATTGCTCAGCAGCACGGTGGTGCAGTGGTCAGCACTGTGGCCTCACAGCAAGAAGGTTCCAGGTTCGAGTCCCGGCTCCATCACAGGATCTTTCTGTGTGAGTCTCCATGTTCTCCCCGTGTCTGTGTGGGTTCTCTCTGATACTCCAGCTTCCTCCCACAGTCCAAAGACATCAAGAGGGGACGAGGCTGATTGATACTCTAAATTGACCGTAGGTGTGGCTGTGAGAGTGAATGGTTGTCTGTCTCTATGTGTTGGCCCTGTGATGGACTGGCGACCTGTCCAGGGTGAACCCCGCCTCTCGCCCGTAGATGCTGGGATAGGCTCCAGCCCCCCCGCGACCCTTACTAGTAAGGAATAAGCAGAAGATGACGATGGATTAGCACCACACCTGTAAAAGCAAGCTAACATTAGCACCACACCTGTAAACGCAAGCTAATATTAGCACCAGACCTGAAGTGATAAGCTAATATTAGCATCTTACCCAAAGTAGCTAACTAACATCAGGACAGACCTCAAGCAGCAAACTCATGTTTGCATCCTACATGTGGCAGCAATGGGTTTTTCTTTAAATTAGCATTTGGTAACTTCATGAGAACCCTAGAAAAGTGTATCCCTTCCCCAAGTTCCATCACCACCATTGAGGGCGACCTTCGTTAGAGTCGGAAAGCCCAGCACCTCTGCATGTGCCCCCAATGCTGGACCAAAAAATAAATATGACGGTGGGATGGATAACGAAGGTATCAGTCTTCTTCTCGAGTGGAACTCATTTTTGTGAGACTTTATTTTGACAAGCCCATTGATATAAACATCACACCACATTTCAGCTTCAGGACATCTTATTAGCTGCCATTACTGTCCATCACAAAATATCTGTATAACATTTGACATTTTAAGTTTGCCTCTGTGTTAACAACAATAAACAGCTGATACAACTGAGGGCACATTTATCCATATATGTTAATAACCTTTTTGCTCTCAAGCCATATTGGCTGTCACTCAAAAGATTTATTTTTCTCTATATCAAATTTATGAGCGTATAATTTTCCTAAAATTTTTGAGAATTATAGAAGTTGTGATGTTGGTCTACAATTATTGCATTGATTTCTTTGTCCATTTTTATCGATAGAAATAACTTTAGCTCTTTTCATTTTTGAAGTCAATACACCAGTTTGAAACGACTGATTACAGATGTATGTGAGTGGTTGCACTACGTATTCTAAGACACTGCTCAAAGAAATAAAGGAACACTTAAACAACACAATGTAACTCCAAGTCAGTCGCACTTCTGTGAAATCAAACTGTCCACTTAGGAAGCAACACTGACTGACAATCTAGTTCACCTGCTGTTGTGCAAATGGAGTCGACAACAGGTGGAAATGATGGGCAATTAGCAAGACACCCCCAATGAAGGAGTGGTTCTTCTCAGTTCCTGTGCTTTCTGGCTGATGTTTTGCTCTCTTCTGAATGCTGGCTGTGCTTTCACTCGAGTGGTAGCATGAGACGGAGTCTACAACCCACACAAGTGGCTCAGGGAGTGCAGCTCATCCAGGATGGCACATCAGTGTGAGCTGTGGCAATAAGGTTTGCTGTGTTGTAAGGGAAATTCTCCTTGTAGATCATTGAGTGGTGCTAATTCTCTGGAGAATGACACTCGGTGTGATGAATTAAGTCTCTTTATACATGCAGCATGGAGAGAAGACTCTGAGGTGAATGAATGTTCTCTCCCGATCTTTACAGTGTCCCAACCTTTATACCATTCAACAACAAAGAAAAGGCAAATGGTTTCCACATCAAAGCAATGACTGTATGGGAAGTAGCACCTGTTTAGCATTTGCTTCTCACCCCCCCCCCCCCAACCTGTTTCTGTCACTCTGTCCTTGTGTTTCTCACCTTGGTGGGAGATGGCCACAGAAACTTATGCGATTCACAAAATGCTTCCTGGGACTAGTACTTCTGATTTATTAATTTAGTTCCTACAGTGTCTGTCAGCGTAACATGGAGGGGCTACCAGGAGACAGGCCAGTACATCAGGAGGTGTGGAGGCCGTAGGAGGGCAACGACCCAGCAGCAGGACCACTACCTCCGCCTTTGTGCAAGGAGGAACAGGAGGAGCACTGCCAGAGCCCTGCTAAATGACCTCCAGCAGACCACAAATGTGCATGTGTCTGCTCAAACAGACTCCATGAAGGTGGTATGAGGGCCCGACGCCCACAGGTGGGGTTGGCTTACAGCCCAACACCGTGCAGGATTCTTTGGTAGAGAACACCAAGATTGGCAAATGTGCTCTTCACAGATAAAGCAGGTTCACACTGAGCACATGTGACAGTCTGCAGATCCTGTGGAGAACGTTCCGCTGCCTGCAACATCCTCTAGCATGACCGGTTTGGCAGTGGGTCAGTAATGGTGCGGGGTGGCCTTTCTTTGGGGGGCCGCACGGGCCTCCATGTGCTCACCAGAGGTAGCCTGACTGCTGTTAGGTACTGAGATGAGATCCTCAGACCCATTGTGAGACCACATGCTGGTGTGGTTGGCCCTGGGTTCCTCCTAATACAAGACCATGCTAGACCTCGTGTGGCTGGAGTGCATCAGCAGTTCCTGCAAGATGAAGGCATTTATGCTATGGACTGGTCCACCCTTCCCCCAGACCTGAATCCAATTGAGCACATCTGAGACATCATGTCTGGCCAACGCCACGTTCCACCACAGACTGTCCAGGAGTTGGTGGATGCTTTAGTCCAGGTCTGGGAGGAGATCCCTCAGGAGACCATCCACCACCTCATCAGGAGCATGCCCAGGAGTTGTAGGGAGGTCATACAGGCACGTGGAGGCCACACACACTCCTGAGCCTCATTTTGACTTGTTTGAAGGACATGACATCAAAGTTGGATCAGCCTGTAGTCACTACACACACACTACAAAACTAAAGTGGTAAAACACTACAGTGTAGTGTTTTACCACTTTAGTTTTGAGTGTGACTCCAAATCCAGACCCCCATGGGTTAATAAATCTGATCTCCATTGATAATTTGCCATTTTGTTGTCAGCACATTCAACTATGTAAAGAAAGTATTTAAGAATATTTCATTCAGATCAAGGATGTTGTTTTAGTGTTCCCTTTTATTTTTTGAGCAGTGTACTTAAGCAACATGTCAATATCAAAATCAGTGGACTTATTCGTCGATGTTTTCACAATGTTGTATTTCTCTATCATTTACAGCACCAATCAATATGGAGGAGGAATTTTTAGTAATTATTTCATCGCTAATTGTTGGCTCAGGAATTTTTTGCTAGGTTATGATCAACATCTACAAAAAAAAAAAATCAAATTCCTTTGCTGTTTCTATGCATCTCAATCTCTATTCTGGATCATTCCTATTTATAAAACCCTCTGTAATTCAGTACGGTCCATGTTGTTGCTTCTGCTCTGCTCCAATAAAGTGTATTCTCACTTCTTCCAATATTAATTTGTATGACTTGTATTTTATGTCTCGTCTTCTATAAATCTCAAGTTCTTTTTACAAGCATTCTCTATCCCCTTTGTGATCCATGGCTTATTTGAACACTGGTGCTCTCTGGTAATTTTCATTAAAGGACAATGTCAATCATAATGACATTAAAATGAACAAAAGCATCATATGCCTTATCAGGGTTATCATTAACTAAAACCTCATCCCAGTTTTGTTCCCCTGGTTCCACCTTAAAGGCAGCAACGGGTCTTGGTGTTCTGTCTGATCATTAAAATGAAGGCCTGTGAGTCTCCTTCGTTTTATTTCCCCCAAAATGTTGAAAAAAATCACAAAAACAAGTAGATGATCACTTGTACCACCCGCTATTTCACAGTCAGTCATTTGTGAACATATCAGCATAGCAGTATCAATTGTTTTTCTCCTTGGTTTTCTCATAAGGAAAAGGCAGTCACTGTACGTTGTTTGGATAACATGTCATTTGGGTTTAGTAAGTCCGTTAATCACCTCAAATTAAATGCAATTTTTTAATCATTCGGATTGCTAAACATGGCAGCTGGTAGGAGACCGGCGGTTGTTGTCACATTGCAATTACCTTCACCACCGGAGGGTGCAACTAAAAAGTGAAAGACTTTTTTTTTTTCCCCCTTGACATTGTCAGGTGCCGTGTGCTTTCTGAGAAGAGTCAGAATGTCTAATAGGGAGAGAATTGCCACTCAAGTAACTTCCTGTCTGAACTGGTTGCAGTAACGGATCAATCCATGTGAGGGCGCTTTTGTCATTTAAGCTTGAGGAAAGGTGTTTGTCCCTTTCCCTAGGTCAGAGGCAATTTGACGACAGTGGGAAGAGTTCAAGAAAACAGAGCTCAGAGGAAGGACTTCTGGGCAATTGCTAGTAGAATAGAAGCTTTGGTGAGAACAATGAGGAGTGTTAACAGTTCAAACAGAGATACGGGCTGTTTCTCAGAAATCTGGTCTGATCTTTCTATAACCATATTTGGTCAAGATGATAAGAAAAAACGTCACTGGTTGTGGATCATGTGGACCAGAAACGGAAACAGACTGATGTATTTGATTCCTAAACACCATGAGTTATGAGACATAAATGAAGATCAGCTAATGGAGAAAAGAAAAGCTGATGGTGAGCCACCAGGATGCAAGACACTCCACTCCTGTCTCATGGTGTGCAGGAGAATCTCGGTCTTCTTCCCAGCGAGATCCAGTCTGTCCACAAGACCCACTGTGCAAAAGGACGCTGAACTCCCCTGATCCAAGGAGGCATGTTTCCACTGTTCTTTGACCCTCAGTTGCCTTGCATGCGATTGTAGGATGCAAATTTAGCAAGCAGCTGAAAGAAATAAGTACAAGATCACATATGGTGACTGTATAAGAGGTGGATTACCAAAATGATAAAAAGGCATGTGTGGGAGGGTCTTGTGCTCGCCATTTCTGCAAACGCACCAGACATCAGTACGCTTCAGACTGAGTGTCTGGGTTTTGCCTTCTCTACCTTTGTGTAACCAACACTGTGACAAGCAGTTGAGCTGAGAGTACAATCAAGATGTGAATGCCTCTCAGTCTCTGTTGAGAAATGCATTTCCAGCATCCTTCTGCCTTTCGTCACAGAGAAATAAACTGCTAATGGAACACACGTAACCTCAAACTTGTCTCGATCCCCGCCGGTTTCACTTAAAGGGATATTCTCCAATTCTAAAATTGTGTGTCCAACACCAGCAGTAGTAATCACCCATGACTTCAACATATAAACCTAATCCTCCCCAGTAATCCCAGTATAATCCCATTACTATTCATTTGAATCAGCATACTCTTCTCACCTTTCTTGAACTGAACATATCCACTCGGCTTCCTTCAGGTATCAGGTTGTCAAGTCTTGATGCATGAGTAGGTAAAAAGACCCCGGGTGGTTGTTTTCTTGCAGTATCTTCATAATGAAAAGTTACCATTTCATCTTCCAGCTGTTCTTCAAAAAGCTTATCAAAACATTCAATATGGGAATGACTACAAAGACATGAACACTGGAACCCGACTAGAATGAGTGCCACGAGTGAAGATTTTATACCTTTATATTTGTATGCATTATTTACCTTTTATACCTTGGGCTGCAGCCAGTCCCTGAGGTGGCTGTTGATCCGTTGCAGATCTGACCCCCTGTGCCTCTTCCTGTTCAGGGCAACTCCCAGACCCCTGGGAGGAGGTGTGGGAGTTGAGGAGTGGCTTTTTTTAGGGGGGGGGGGGCATGAAGTACTGCAGCAGCTGGAGGTCAAAAACAAACAGTTCTCTCTCAAAGAATGTCAGTCAGCAGATGAGCCACAGGGCTGTCGTTACTTCACCACTCATGATGCTCCTCCTCCATCTTTGCACTGGCTTCCACCTCAAGGTAGAACCTTGAAACACAAGACATGCAGCGACATCACCTGAAATTTCAAGTTACTGTTGGCCACAAATCTCAGTCTTATTAAGTTAAACAAGTCTAGAAAATATTAAATAACCCAAGTGAATGATCCACAGCAGCCAGCTGCCCATCAGCATTTGGGGATTTATAACATCAAAACTGAATTCTTAAACAAAAAAACACAAGAATCTTTAGTTCCTCTCCCAGAAACTGATAATTTTCACTACCAGCTCCTCATGGATGCTGCGCCTGTAGATGGAGATGTAGACCAGGGCCATCTGGAAAAAAGAAAAAAAAAAGATCAAAAACAAGAATTGTGAAGACGAGGTATGCAAGAAACACATTTTACTTGCCTACGCAGTGTTTATTTATTTCTCAAGGCAAATTACCTCCACGTCCTCAAAGGTGAACTCTGTCCTTCACGATGCGCATCTCTGACACCTCCTGCTGAGGCGAAGGTGGTGAAAAAAAAAAAGTTGCCACTCCACAAATGCGGGTCCAGCACACGGGCAGTCGATGACGGATCGTATCAAAACAGCAGAGGTTGGCGTTTGAGAAGAGCATTTAAATGTGTGATAACGACCACTTTCATTTGTCGCTCATGTGCCTTGTCATGTGCTGGTGAGGCCTCGTCTGAAAGAAAGCGGGGAAGTCATCGTCATTACCTCCGCTGTGAACTCCCAGGAGGTCTGATCCAAAGGGCGCGACCTTGCCCCGACCTTCTTCTAAAGGTCGACAGGAACGCGATAAATCATGAATAAAATACGTACGGTTCCCTTTAAGCCATGCAGATAATAATAATCACAGGTGTATTCATTAATCCAACAGTTTCTGACCAGCTCGTCGCACAGATCTTGCACCCGTTCCCGGAAAAGAGCCCGAAAACGTTCCAGGTCAAGTACAAACGTGTTCAAATACATTCACTCCTTTGACAACATCCTCACCGATCCTCCGACAGCCAGTCCAGATGAGGGTGGGTCACGAAAATCACAACCCTCTTGATACCTACAGGAAATATCCAAACATCAAATCAGACAAAGCATCCTACCTCTTCTGGAGCTCATGATGTTCCTCAAACACTGGGTTGCGTCTGAGGGGTTCTATCAAACTGGCGGTTTGCACCAGGTCGACAACCTCAGAGAGCTTTTAATAACAGAGGTAATTTGTCCCAAGAGGGACGGAGCTGCACTGGTGTTCCGTCAAGATCTGATCCATCAATTTAGCTTCATGATTAGAATCATTATGAACGCCAGATACACAAGAGTTTCTCGCTTTATGAAGCAGTAGGTAAATACCACCTTAAAACAATACAGAGCAAATTCCTTAAGCGCTGGTTGTTACAAACATCCATTTTATCTTAGCCTTCTAAACCGTAGAAATTAAATAAACTCAATCAATCAATCAATATCTCTAAAATGAAATGAATGTTAAAGAAAAACAAAGATGAAAATATCAAGGGGAAGAGCCAAGCTTTTCAAAAGCTACCTTTTTAGACGATAACAAACACTGAGCAAGCGAGCTAATAGTATGAACTGGTGAAATCTAAGACGGACGGTGTTTATTAAATAAACTAAATTAGTAAACCTGACGGAGGTGAAGTGATTAAGCTCTCCTGTCGGAGGTTATTTAAGATGTTCTACTGCCACTCCTGTTGTTCAAGATCAGGGAATCCACAGGAGGGGAGCCTGATAGCTGAAGGCTCTGGCTCCCGTTCTACTCCAGGAACCACCAGGAACCCTGCATCCTGGGAGTGAAGGGTTCTAGCAGGACAACAGGAGACTATGAGCTCTGTCAGACATGAAGGAGCCTGATTGTGAGTGAACATGAAATGATTGCAAACATTCAGTCCAGTCTTTTTATGCTCTTTCTTGCACCGATGGACGTGTGCACTCCTGTCTGACTCTCCCCAAAGCAACTTTGCTTGAAGAACTTCAAAGTAGTTCTCAGACTTTGGGTTTCCCTCAGTTTACATGAAACCAGCAACATCTGTTTAACTGTCAAACTCGAAAGTATTTTTATTCAAGAGTTCATTTACATCATAGGTGTCACCATTTATTTGATTTATAGAAGAGTTTTTTTTCATGGAAGCGTCTCACTCACTTGAGAAAATGTTTGTCTTTTCTGAATTAGTGATATCATCAAAGTCATAAATAAAAGAAAACAGTTTTTTCCCCCCCTCAAGAGAATGAAATACTCTTTATAATCCAGATACATTCAGTTGCTAAATTTTAACTTCCACTTGTTATGCCGACCTGAACTGGGTTTGGAACTGAAGGCAGAGCGGGAAGGAGACTGTTGGGGTCCAGGAGACAAACGTGTTACAGTGGGGTGGTCGTGTAGACACGGAGGAGGTCTTGGGAGGCAGAGGAATCACGGGACGACTCAGGAGGCAGTGGAGTGGTCCAGGAGAGGCGTTGGCGTCGCAGAGGAAGGGAAAAAAAATACTATGAGTGAATCCACAGAGGAACAACTTGAGTGTTGGCAGAAGGGCTGCAAACTCCGACAAGAGCCTGTCAGTATCGTTACCACGTGGGTTCAGTACGTTCAAGCACTGCATGCAGGTTCAGGCTTCCTCTGATAGCTGGGCTGGTGATGGCTGCAGGTGTGGCAGCACCTGTGCTGCTGGTCCTCCCAGCCAGAGGGGGAGGGCCATGGAGAGACCTGGGAGGATCCCCAACACTATTTCCTTCTCATATTTGAGCTTTTTGTATCACATCAACACGGATGTACTGCTTCATCTGCATCTGATAATGTTTTATTCTCAAAAAGACAAAGTTCACTTCTTCATTTGCCACTGATGGACTTCACATGAGGACCATCAGCAATGATTCTGCAACCAAATTAGGAAGCTTGATGGAGTCAGTTTGAGGAGGAGGTCATTTTCATCTCTCCTTGTGTTTTCTCATCATGAGGGTCTGGTAAAAATAGATATCTGATATGATTCATTTCGGTTTGACGTTCAGGTGAATGGAATATCAATGTGCAGATTAAACAGCCAATCACATCCAAACCCCCCTCTTTCTATTCTAGTTTCCACATTTTGAAGCTTTGACTGTAGCCCTAAGAAATTAATTGTCAACTTGAGCTCAGAACTTGAAAATACTTGACAGGCTGAAAGGCAGAAGCCTCCTTGTAGGCTGAAGTATCACATTTAGGTGCTGAATACAGACCGACTGTTCGTCTTGTTCACTCACAGGACACAAGCAGTGAATGTCTGACTATTGCTTTTTTCGTCTTAAACCACAGGAAGTGGACTTGAGTTGAATGACAGCAGCTGCAGAGGGAAGCTGAATACTGATGAGGAGCATCAACACTGAGAGGAACTGTGTGGTAAGTGAGGTGTCTTTTTCATTCTGATTTTATTTCAGAGAATTATAACCAAGTTTTACAATATTTGATTGTAAGCTTCACTGAAAAATGTCACCATCACTGCCATCCATCATTTTCACCTCATAGAATCCAAACTGAGTCTATTCCTGTATCTGGTTTGTAAATCTAGGTCAGGACGTTCATTGCTGCGTTGTCTACAAACATGTTGACATCCATGTTACTGAGTGTCTTCTTTCTTCAAGGTGAGTCAGGTTTTTTGAAGCTGTTACCTGAATCGTTTCAGCTTCAACTTCAACTGTACAAGTAAAGAAGATGTAGTTTCTGGCGATGAGTTTGCTGAAGCTTCCGTACATGGAGATTTATTTATTCACCATGACTCTGATCTCACAGGTGCTTCAGCTGCTTGTCCTGAAGCGTCGAGCCTTCACGTCGCTGCACCACAAAACTTGGAAGCACTGAGTGGATCTTGTCTGCAAATCCCGTGTTCCTTCACTACGAAGGAACAAGTTACCATCTCAGGACCGACCTCTGGAGTGTGGATGAAAGATTACCCCAGATGTGGAGGGTTTACCAGCCTTTACCCGATGGAGATTACTGGAAACCTGACAGCCAAAGACTGCACCACTCAATTTAACAATTTGAAAAAAAAATATTCAGGCAAATACTTCTTCAGAATCGAGGCCAGTGGATTCAAGGCAACTGATGTTTCGAACTCTTTTCACATATCAGTGAAAGGTAAAGAGTTTTTTTTGTTTAGTTTTGAACAACAACAACAAAAAGAAACTTGGTGGAACTTTTGAATTATAGCCTTTTATATTATGATTTAAATTACAACTATTTGTGCATCAAGCTCTGAGGTAGAGTGGCAGCCAAGCAACCAAACAATTGCTGGTTCAATCCTCACTTCCCCTGGTGACCATGTCCTTGAGCAAAATACTGAACCCCTAATTGCTCCTGATGGCCCTGCAATGGACTGGGTCAGATCCAGGGTCAGATAAGCGATATAGAAAATGGACGGCTGGATTTGTGCTTCGAAGTAAATGTTACTGATATGTAGACCGTTTCTGTCATGAAAAAAGAAAGTGGCACAGTCACTTTCACACATTTCCCAGTCTGAATGAATTCACTTCAACTGCTGATTCTGACTCTTGCAGGTACCCTGAAAACACACCCTGCTTCTTTGAAACTAAAGATTAGAGAGTGTACAGAAATAGAAGAGTCTGGTCATGCTTGGCCTGTACAGGACATGTTCCTAATCTTTCAATCAAGATGAAAAAAAAAACTGAATAAAGTATTCATGTCTGATACATTTCGCTACTGTGGGAGGATCGTAGTTTTTCAGGGAGACCTCTGGTGATTTCACGTTTTGGTCTTTACAACACCATCTGATAATCATTCATATTTACTTATTAATCCCTGAAAAAGGTGCTAAAGTGTGAACTGGTTGTCTCTCAACATAAAAAGTGGACCAGTATGAAAAGCAACAGTATTTGCACGAGTACTTGCAGTATATTTACAGAGACTAAAACTTGGATGAGAAAGGAATAACGAGTAAACCAAGCAGTAAAAGGCAATAATCTAGAACTATAGCTCATAGTTGCTGTAAAAAAAAAAAAAAATCAAATTTAGGATCCAAACTAGTAAAGTTTGCTCCTTTTGCACTTACAATACTGCTAAAAGTACACTTGTTTGAGAGCCTGTGTAGTTCCATGAAGTACTGATGTAGCACAAATGTTTCCTACCAGTAAAATGATAAAAGCACTCTAGAGAAAATAGACTGGAATTTTTCAGAAGTTTAATTAAAAAAAGGAACCTGACATTTCCTTTTGTGAAGGGTCATTTTTCTCCATAAGTCTGTGACGGTGGAGTGACGTTTGTCAGGGTTTGATTTTCACCCCCAGATTCTCCTGCAAGGCCGATGCTTGACTTCCCAGGTAAACTGAGAGAGACAGAGCTGGTGACTCTCACCTGCTCAGCGTCTACTCCCTGTCCTCACAAACCTCCTAAACTCACCTGGAACCTCCACCCAGACGCTCCAAACAAGAAGGTGGGAAATGCTGATGGAACCTTTAGAACTGAAATCCAGAAGAACATCACTCTGTCACACAAACATGATGGAGAGAACATCACCTGTTCTGCAGAATATCCTGTGAATGGTGGTTCCAGGGCTGCAGAGACCACCAGGACTCTCCATGTGTCATGTAAGAACGCCAGTGATTCTGGTTGGTTCCTGTCAGCACATGATGATTCATGGAATTCCTCTCTGCCGCTTGTTCCTCAGATGCTCCTAAAAACACCTCAGCATCAGCCAGTCCAGCAGGTTTGGTGTCACCAGGCAGCCTGGTGAACCTGAGCTGCTCCAGCAGAGCCAAGCCTCCCGTCAGCAGCTTCACCTGGTTCAAGAAGAGCAGGGGTGGAGCTGTGAAAGTTTCTGAAGGAGACTTTTACCGCTTGAATGTGACAGAGGGAGGAGTTTATTACTGTGTGGCCACAAATAATCTGGGCGATCAGTCTTCACCAGAGATCCAGCTGATTGTTGCAGGTAAATACTCAACCCAATCCACCTGAACGTCTTCATCAGTGCTGCCGTACGTCCTCATACTTGGTTTCATCTCTAAAAGGAGAGCAGACCGATGGCTCTGTTCAGTGGGGGATTGTTGGAGGAATCACTGGGGTCGTGGTGCTCATCGGTCTGGTTGTCTGTGTTTGGTAAGTTTCACTAAAGCAGGAAATTGGCTCATTAATTGGAGATCCACCCTCACTCAGGTTACTCATGTCCTCTCATGGCTCTGATCTAGATTTGGTTCATAAAGTCTTTCTTTTTGTGTGTTTTATTTTTACAGGACTGTAGTTTTTCCAAGACGGTCGAAATCATCACATGCAACTCCACAACACTCTTGGGTGTGTAACTATCCTTACAGCACAGCCCTGTATTGTGCATCAGTCGCTGACTTAACAGGTTCAGAATCAATGTGAAAGATGAGACAGTTAAGATGTGAAAGAAACCAAAGTGATAAAGCAACCTGTGAAACAAGAAGTGTTTGCTGTGTATGGAGGAAGTTTTATATCAGCAGAAGTGAAGTTAATTTTGTCTGAGACTTTATGAGTTGTTTCTTCATTTGTTTGCAGAGTCAAAATCTGGCTGACACAGATAACCAAGAAATTCATTATGGAGAGATCGACTTTTCGAAGCGACACGAAGGTTCTTCTGACCTGCAGGACAGTGAACAGCAGCAGGATACAGTTTATTCAGAAGTTTGTGCGTCTCAGTCAAGGGACAGCATAAAACCGACTGCTGGAGCAGGAGACATCTACGCTGTTGTGAAGAAAAACTCAGCGTGGTGACATTTATTTGTTTTTCACCCACACGTTTGTTCTGACACTGACTTTTAGCCCTCAATTTAGTCTTACAGACTGAAAGCAAAGCCTTCTGTTGCTTTACTCTTGTAATTACAAAGAATTTCATTCTTTCAGAAGTACACAATAAATGTTAGAAGCAAGGAGTTCAACAAGAGCAGACAGAGGAGTGTCCAGGTACCCAATGTGGGAAACTCTCTACAAATAAATAAACTGAGGGCTAAAGTAGTCAGATGGTGTTTACTGATACATTTGTAGAATGAATATTTCATGAAGAAGGACCAAC
This sequence comes from Aulostomus chinensis, assembly GCF_037954235.1. Lineage (NCBI taxonomy): Eukaryota > Metazoa > Chordata > Actinopteri > Syngnathiformes > Aulostomidae > Aulostomus > Aulostomus chinensis. The sequence continues at coordinate 14,730,520 of NC_141340.1, forward strand.
GTACGGAGCCCCCCGGTGTCAGCTGAGAAAAATAACAGGTGATGTATTCTCAGTTTGGAAATCTGTCTGTACAGTTTATGAAATGTTAGCTCAGATTCATTGTCCACACGCAACTGTACACATATGAATGTCACATGTCCCCTGCTACAGCCATGCTATTAGTGTAAGCTTCATGCTAACCAACCACATGCACAAATAAATACAACCATGTTCACACCGCAATTGTTCCTCCTCAATTCAGATTTTTTTTTAATGTAACTGTTCACATCAACAAAGTGTGACTCCAGTGTGAACTGGTCATGTGACCTGCACGCGCAGAACAGCATGACGTCACAAATAGCGACATGGAGGACACAGATGTCAGAGATGCAATATGATGCTGGTAAATGTTGAGGCAAGTGTTGAGTAAGAGAAGAGTGAAGAGGAGAATGTTGATTGTAACTTTGGCTCTTCAGTGAATCTATAACCTCACCGTCCCTCCACCGATGAGCTGTATGCCATCTTTGTTTTTGTTCATGACCCCCGTCTGTGGACATTGATGAAGACTGTCGATCAAGAGTGATGTGAAAACTGCAAGTCTTACAGGTCACATGGCTGTTCAAAGGAAGGTCGCAAATACAAAAAAAATAAGAAGGTAAATTAAAGCCGCAAGCAGCGTTGTTAGGGCCTGAGCCCCGCGCGGCCGTCCTTGACACCGGCCCGAATCCAACGGTGTAATCGGCAAATCCCTAGGCCTTGTAGTTTAGGAGATACGAGCCTCAGTGCGCTGCAGGGGTCAGAGTGTATGAATTGTTGGTCTTGATGTGACGAGTGCAACAGTGTTGGTCCCATGTTTGTGGGACTTGTGTGAGGAGTTATAGCGCTCTAAATTATAAAAAATTACCTTTTTTTTGTGTGGCTCCCTAGGTGGCGCTATAGACTTTTGTGGTGTTTTGATTTTTGATTAGTGAATGTTTAGCCAGACTGGTCAATTGTGCCGAATTTCAGCGAATTTCATGCATGTTCAGGGGGTCAAATTAGATTATGCGTGTTATGCACATTATGCGCGCAGTCATTGAGAGCAAGAACAGTGTAATACCAGGTTTTGAATGGGTGTGTATGTGAAAACTGGCTCTGGGCCGTCTGGCCCAGTTGCCTCATGGGTGTTGGGGGGGGGGGGGGGGCTGGGACACTGTTTAGTGTGTGTTTTTAGTGCTGCTAATGTGTGAAGAAGTGCCTTCTGGCTCAGGCCCTAATAAATCGAATCTCTGCCATCTACAGAAATAACACTCCTATGAACTTACAGTGCTACTGGTAACATTCTCAAGTCGTGGTCAATACACGACTTGACCAAAAGTTCCTCTGTTTGTGAAAAGGGGAACGTTGCAGCCACATCCAAAGGAAGTGACTCTACATGAGTTCTGCAACCATGCATGGCGTGACTTTGCATAATTTCATGGTCCATCAAAGCTCCCCCCCCCCCCCAAATAAAAAAAGTCAGGCACTGAGAAGATAGTCGTTCATTGCACTTTATTAAAAACCTTGGCATGTAACTTCTAAAATACCTGACAATCTCAGTTTCATTTATTGGTCCAACATTTCACATTGTCTGTGTAAACATGACCTGAAATCATACAATTTTAATCAAACATTACAAAAGTGGCAAAATTAACTGTGCATAGTGACATTCTGCACCACTAGAAACTTGCTGAGTCGTTCATAGATGTGTATTCAATGTGTGTGGACACATTAAGGGCACTTCAGTAGACTTGGACTATAAGATATTAAAACAGCTGCTGTTAAAATTCACTTAGAAACCTTGAAAAAAGTCAAAATTTAAAATCCTTATTTTGTCCATCAAAGGAATTTGCCGTTAAAGATCTTTGGGCTTCAGTGTGTAAACATTAGCAGCCTTTACACACGTCTAGAAGGCAGGACGCTACAGTACCATGCCTGGGGACAGAAGGGACGAGTGACAGTCGTTCTCAACATTGGAGGTTTGAAATCCAACCTCCATGCTGATTCAAACCTCTGTCCCAGCACCGGTCCCTCAGTGTTGTGATTAGAGTTGAACAGGTAGGTAATGCATTGTGGATTAGCTTCTTCTTACTGATGTCTCTTCATAAAAGAGAAAGACAGGAGCCACTGGGTGTGTTTTCATGCACAGAGAAGGCTTACTTCTGTCCCGGTAAGTGGTTTTCGCTTTTTATCCAAGTTCGTGTTCGACATTGAACACTCTGCTGGAAACCATCTTCTACTGCAGTCACTCAACTCTTTCATTCTATTCCATGAATGTGAAACACTTGTTACAAAGAGACAGAGGTCAAGAGCAGCTTGTTAGTCTGGATTCCCTGTGAATGTAAACCCCTCCAGTGGCTCTGATTGCACCCTGATGATCTTAATCCTATGTCAGTGACTCCCTCCGTGGTTTTGGGGTCTGCTGGGTTTTAATTGTGAACCCTGTCCTCCAGCGCCTTCAGCTCGGCCTCCACCTTCACTGGTAGGTCGACTCCAACTTGCTGGGTGAAGTATGCTCTCAGCTCTTTGGTCTCATTCTGCCAGAAAGGCTTGGGGACGTCAAACAGGGCGCCCATGTCTACGTTACTGCCGAGCCCTTTAGTATCGATGGCGCCATCTTCTGGCAGCCAACCAATGATGCTCTTCCTGGCAGCCTCGTCCTCTCTCTGCCGGCCACAGCGCTTGAAGATCCATTCGAGCACGCGAGCGTTTTCGCCGAAGCCCGGCCAGAGGAAGGCGCCGCTCGCAGGGTCCTTCCTGAACCAGTTAACATGGAAGATCCTGGGCAGATGGGTTGGAGCCTTTCGGCTCTCCATGCTCAGCCAGTGGGCGAGGTAGTCGCCAAAGTTGTAGCCAAAGAACGGCCGCATGGCGAAGGGGTCATGCATAATCACCTTTCCTGGAGAAATTATTACAATCTTGTAGTTCTGATAAAACCAGTAACAGAGACTTCTGATCATGCCATCAACTAAAACTCTTTATATCAAAATACTTCAAGCTAGTTAGTGTTTAGATGTTCTGAGAGTGTGCGTGTACCTTTATGCTCAGCAGCTGCCGTGGCCTCAGACCTCATTGCAGCTCCCACAAACACTCCATGTTGCCAGTTGAAAGACTCATAGACCAGTGGCACCCCTGACAACGTCAACATGTTAGCGTGCTCACTGCACATGATTGCTTTCAGTCATTTAAACCAGCATTCACAGGCAGTAGAAACATGTAATAAATGCAGTTGTAAGTGAGCTCACCGCCTTTACATATCCTCCTGTCCATAACTCCACACCGTCTTATAACAGTTGAAGGACAAAACAACAAAACACAGTTGTAATGATCTAGAGATATCGTGACATTCTTCATCTGTAATCTTCATGTTGTGAACGAAGTGATTATGATGGGAGTTGTGTCAGGTGCATTCAGAGCAACAGACTAAACGACCACAGGGCTGCTGTTCTTTTACTTGACAGTAAATATTACTGACTCTGAAAATTTTACAGGGAATTTAAGTGCTAACGTTGATTCTTACATATTCTGAGATTGTTGTTCATTACTTTCTGGTGACATCGTCATTAAATGTGCGATTGTGATTAATTATTGATGGATGGGTCATATTTATATGGGCTGACACTCATAAGGTCATATAGGCACATGTTCAACTATGTGTGTGTGTGTGTGTGTGTGTGTGTGAGAAAGAGGATGAGCTCGTACCATATATTCTACTGACCGCAACTCTGTGATGATTTAGTTCGATTTCCTCGACATTATAATGAGTTGAGTCTTTTCATTGATAAAAGTTGCGTAAACTAATTTTTGATTCTCTCTTTCTCTCAGAACAGAAAACAGATAGTGTGAATGGCTAAGTGTTCAAAGAAACACATCAAGAAACAAGAGAGATCCTATTTCCTGGTACTCTGTTTCAGTGGCTGGTGCACCACATTTTTTTTTTTTTTTTCATGTGAAACTACCAGTGCCGGGCAGCACGGTGGTGCAGTGGTTAGCACTGTTGCCTCACAGCAAGAAGGTTCCGGATTTAAGTCCTCGCTCCATCACAGGGTCTTTCTGTGTGAGTTGTTTCTGCATGTTCTCCCTGTTCCTGTGAGGGTTCTCTCTGGTACTCCAGCTTCCTCCCACAGTCCAAAGACATCAAGAGAGGACGAGGCTGATTGATACTCTAAATTGACCGTAGGTGTGACTGTGAGTGTGAATGGTTGTCTGTCTCTATGTGTTGGTCCTGTGATGGACTGGTGACCTGTCCAGGGTGAACCCTGCCACTCAACTGAAAGCCGCTGAGATAGGCTCCAGCCCCCGCAGCCCTTAACAGAATAAGCGATAGAAAATGGATGGATGGATGGACTGCCAGTGCCATAAAGTGATATTATTTCCATCATGATATGTCATCAAGTCCTGTGGTGCAGGGCTGATCTCATGTTCAGGATTCTACCAAGCACCAAGTCCTCCTTACTGAGACTTCTTAAGAACCACACCTGGCTCGTAAATCCCCAACAATCATAGGGGTACCTCTTAAAGCAACAAAGAAGTCTTGAAAGTATTAGCTGCTCACACGAAGATGAGGTTGTTTACACTGATGTCTACTTGATACAATTCTCTTTTAATTGCTTGCAAATATTAAATAAAATATTTGTTGCTGGGTTTGTCTGAAGGTGCCAAAGCATCTGCTGACTTAAGGCTCCTCAGATGCAGCAACTTATTGAAAAAGACTGTTCTGTTTGTATGGAAAAAATATAAAAACGGCAGTAGCATGTTAGCTTATTTGCGCACGTCATTTTACACCACACTAAATTCATTTTGAAACAAAAAAAAAAACTTGTTAAATTGATTTCAGTGAAGAAATAATAAAATAAAAATAATGCGCCAGTTCCAGGCAAACAAACTGAAGATGATGGTAGAGTTAATCTTTTTTTGTCAAATGTAATGCAAAACAAGTACAAAAAGAACGTGAACCACAGATACGAGTATTTCTACTCATTTCCTGTCAACAAGGGATTGTTTCCTCTATTTCTCTAAGATAAAAAGCACACTCATCACTGTTTCAAGTGTGGTCCTGTAACGTTTCAGCCTCTGATCTCTGACTTGGCGAGACACTCAACAACTGGGGCACCAACCTTGTGGCCTCCTGCCACCAAAGATGATGGCGTCTATGGGAACGCCCTCCTCGCTCTCCCACAGAGGGTCAATGATGGGACACTGAGCTGCTGGTGCGCAGAAGCGGGAGTTGGGGTGGGCGCATGGAGTGGAGCTTCCTATTCACAAAGAAGAGACCACAGTTGTCTGTACACTCAAACACTCACTTTGTTTTGATCTACGGCAAAGAAAAAATGAACTAAATAATCATTATTTAAAGCCAGTCCAGGTCGACACTACCTTGTTTCCAGGTTTTGCCGTGCCAGTCTGTTAATGTGATGCCTGCTGCGGGGGGGTCAAGCCCCTCCCACCAGACTCCTCCGTCACTGGTCTCTCCGACATTGGTGAACACTGTGTTTTTGGCTATGGTGTTCATGGCGTAAGGGTTGGTCTTGTCCGAGGTGCCGGGAGCAACGCCGAAGAAACCATTCTCTGGGTTGATGGCTCTCAGTTTCCCTGCAGAGACAGACACAGTTCATTCACCATTTTGGGTACGTGTGTGTGTGTGTGTGTGTGTGTGTGTGTGTGTGTGTGTGTGTGTGAGTGTCATCCTCCCTGCTCTCACCTTGGCTGTCGAACTTCATCCATGCGATGTCATCACCCACACACTCAACCTTCCAGCCTGGCAGAGCTGGTTTCATCATGGCCAAGTTGGTTTTACCACAGGCACTGGGGAACGCTGCTGCCACATAACGCTTCACCCCCTGAGGGTTGGTGATGCCCAGGATCTGAGGAGAGAAAATCACCTTTAATCTATCCAGGACTTTAGCAGCAATGACGCTTTTAGTGGATAATCACTTCAATTGAACAAAAAAACGACTGATGGGAGGATGCTTAGAAAGACGTGCCTTTGATCAGTCGCTAACTGGGTAAGATAGAAGACATTCATGGCATATTATCCATTTAATAGAGATAAACATTAAACATCTCAGTAAAGAGAGGATATGCATCATTAGTTCATAGTAACTATACATCCCCAGTCTTTGGATAGGATAGGAAGATAAACACGCACAGGAGAAATTCAGGGTTAAACATGAATTACTGGGGGTAGAGTTTGGCTTCATATGGATTCATAAGTCTGGTAAATCTTTTGAATATCGGGTAAGTATGTCTTTTCAGTGGCTGTGGTCTGTGACAGTTCCCGTCAAGTTGAAACTACAGGCATATTGTACTATTTTACAAAGATAAATTAGCATTTACACCAGTCAGGGGGCTGGCTTTTCTGTGGTTAAAGATTCAAACACCCCCCTAGGGGTAAGGGGTCACACCCTATACTCTTGAAGGACTTTTTTTTTTTTTTAAAGGAGCACCAACTTTTCGGAAAACTCAGTTATTCACAATCTTCCTATGAGTTACACGAGAAGATGGACACCCTTCTCTCCTGCATGCGTGCAACAGGGAGCTGATGACCAGCTAGCTGCCAGTTAGCTTAGCACAATGAATGATGGAATTGTCATGGTAACAAATAGAGATAGTTTTTAAACCAGCGCATCGTCTTCCACCCTCACCAGCATGTGCTCAGCCAGCCAGCCCTCATCCTTTGCAATACGGGAGGCGATGCGCAGAGCGAAGCACTTCTTCCCTAGAAGAGAGTTTCCTCCATAGCCGCTCCCGAAAGACAGGATCTGCCTGGTGTCTGGCAGGTGGGAGATCAGAACCTTGTCTGGGTTGCAGGGCCATGCATTGACCAGAGGAGCTGGAGAACAGTACAGTAAAGAGGACAGGTCAACGAACAGTCCGACAAAGCGGTGAAGTTTCATTTTCCAGGGGTTTGTACCTTTCAGCGGGAAAGGTCGTCCCAGTGAGTGCTGACAGCGGACAAACTCCAGCCCTTCTGATAGTTTGTTC